>NC_056745.1:1042203329-1042503329 GCF_019279795.1 Protopterus annectens | reverse complement strand
GGGTTACAAGGCAAAGGTTAAAGTTAAAGAAGATAGTTAAGGGATGCAACAACAACCTGCTCACCAGTCCACAGGACACCCAAGACAGATGAAAAGAGTACTTCCAGCAACTTCTGAGTGAAGAAAACCCCACAGAAGCTGTACTGCCCAAAACATTGCTTATGATGTAGAAGAGTCCACCCTAGAAGAAGTAAGAACAGTAATAAGGAAAATGGTAAAGCAGCAGGCTCAGATGAGTCATGGCAGATATGATCAAGATGTTGGGTGAGTTGTTTTATACACAGACCACTGGCCAGTCATATTTTTTATCAGCAAGAGGAGAAGTTGTGAATAGTAATTTAAAAAGTTTAAGGATTTTACCTGGCAAGGAAAGAGGGTAAGAGTCAAGTGGAATAAGCTGATCCTTCCAACAGAAAAAAAAGGTTTAGTATGATGCGATTGGAAGGGTTATTTTAGAGCGGCACAGTTAAGGCTGTTTTACCCAACAAGCCGAAAGCTACAGGGGAAAGGGATGATGATGAAGCAGGGAAAGGGGTAAATTTAAGAAATAAGGAAAGAATGGGATTTTGGACACAGAGATCCATAAAGAGAATATAGACATCATACCAAATATTGTATTCATAAAGTAGCAGAAATTATACTAAGGACAAAGCCAACACAGGAATGGAGAAAATGATTCTGCCAGTAGGGATGACTGCAATTTAGGAGTACAGAGAATTGGCGGGGGGGGGGGGCTAGAATTTACTGCAGAAAGTTGGCAAAGGAGCCAAGGGATTGGGAACAAATTAATTAGACAGGGAAATGATAATAGAATGGGAAGAGGCCAAGAAGACATTTGGATTGCGGACTAGCGATTGCCTCTCACTATCAGGGATTAATAGCAGATTACACAGAGAGAAGGGGATAGGGAATCCTAAATGAAAAACCTGCACTGATTGAGGTTTTTAATTGAATATAGAACAGAAGCTGTTAAAAAGGGATAAATTAGTAGGGTATATAAATTATTGCACAATAAAATCAGAAGATGCCAGAAAAGTTTGAGAAGAGAGACTAGATATGCAACTCACAAAGAAACAACGGGAAGACATATGTATGCCTCCGAAATATGCAACAAAATCTGGAAAATTTAAGATTGTTGCCCAGAAGTGTTTGCATATCTACTTTTATACCAAAAATGTTTCTTCTGCTAGAGGGCAAGTGTAGAGGTGTAATGAAGAAAGAGGTACCTGGGAGCATATGCTTTCCGAGTGTAATGAGTTAGCAAACTTTAAAAAATCTTTGCAGAGTCGTCTGTCAGGAATACTGGGTGAGCAAATGGGTGTAACCAAGGAAATGGTTGTTTGAGCCAGGATACAGGATCTGAATTGCCTAGCCATAGTAAGACCTTGTTAAGTTTTAATTCTGATGGCTACAAAAAAAAAAAAGCAATTACTAGAAAATCTAAATCAACCTTACTTAAAGCAGTGAATATTGTAGCAGAGATAAAAGAACAGGAAGTGGGATCTTTAGAAAAGGGTATGAGTAAATGTACATAGAAAAAATGGAAGTTGTAGGAACAATGCATGCAGAAAAATGTTTTGGAGGAGGAATGAGGTTTTAAGAGAAGGCAGGAATTGAACAATTTATGTAATGCTGCTTTGATTATGTATTATGCAACAATATATGGGCTGTATAATGTTTATAAATGTGAACTTGTTAATATGGTTTTGTGTATGGTATTACTTTTTATATAAATGTACGTTTACCCGTGTCACAAGTGGTAATTCAGTAAAGGTGTTACAAAAGATATTGAGTGAGTTGGGTGAGAAGTGGCTCCTGAGGGTACTCTTGGAGAAGGCGTATCCCAGATGACTGGAGAATAAGTATTGTAGTGCCAGTGTACAAGATCAAAGGGGACATTCACAACATGTTAGTAACTGGTAGTATAGAGGTATCAAACTCGGTGCATGAAAATTTTGGAGCAGATGAGTGAGAAATATGCATAGTAGTAGAAAGTAAGGTGGGAGATGAGCAGTTGGGATTCAGATCATGATGTAGCACAACTGACTGATGTATATGGTGAGACAGACAGCTGAGAAGACGCTAAGAGATGAGGCAAAAATCCAACTGGGCATTCCCAAACTTGAAAAAGCGTTTGACAAGGTGGCAAGAACTGGTTTGGAGAGTATTGTGATGGATCAAAGTCTTAGAAACATTGGTAGAATTAGTGCAGGCTGTGTGAATTTATGAACATCCTTCTGGTTGTACAGCTCTTTTTTTTAAAGACAGACAGTTTGTCTTACTGCTTAACATGGAGAAGGGTTTTTTCCAGTGAAAGGGTAGATGCTGACAAGTATAACCCTCCACTTTATCTTATTTACTGAAGTAGATTTAGAGCTGTGGCCCTAGTGCTAGCTGGACTGTTTGATTTATTGAGATGTAAGAGTTCTTGGACTACTGAATCCCTTGCAGCCCTATAAGAAAGACACCAGTCACATATGAAACTGGGTTTAGGTACTAGACCTCCAGTCTTTCTTTGTACTTTACATCTTTTAGGCACCTGACTTTTTTTAGTTACAAACCTGTGGAGTCTTTCCATTTGCTTGATATGTTTAGTAAGGTACATAATGAGCAAATATAAGGGAACTGTCCACTCAAGTACCCAGGTCTTTCAAAACCTTTTCATTTGAAGTGGTGTGTTATCTATGCTATAAGCTAGAGTGCATACCAAATGTTACAGTGCTGCACTTTCAGGCATTGACCTTTGTGCCCATTTTTAGTATACCAACTACTGACGTGTAAGCTCATGCTGGAGACTCTGTATGTCTGAGGGGGACTTGACTAAGATTCCCAGATTACAATCATCTGCAAACTTTAACCAAAAATCCTTGTTTGATAAGTTGAGATGTGAGAAGTAGGTACTGGACAGAAGCAGTCCCAGCACAGATCCCTGTAGAACTCCACTGGTTTCCTTTGCATTCTCAGAAGACACACCCTCAACTCTTAATATGCGAGTCTTGTCTCTAAGCCAGTTGTCTGTCCACCTAACCACATTTTACTCAGTGCTGAGCACCTTCAACTTTTTTATTATATTTGCATGTGGTATGGTATTGGATATCTTGGTGAGGTCAAGGTGTGTTGTGTGGACAGCTTTTCCACATTCTGCAGCCTGAGTACTCCTCTCAAAGAAGTTCATAAAATTCATTAGAGAGGATCTAACCTTGGGAAAACCAAACTGTTAGGGGTCAAGTCTGGATTTTTGTTATCTTGGTTGATTAAGCCAGTTATGATATGCTCTATGGCCTTGTATTAGGCTGAGGAATCTGTGGTGGTGGTGGTGCTGCTGCCACCCATGTGGAGTAGAATCTCAACAGCTTTGTGCTACTTTCATGGGACAAAGCCAGTTGCTAGGCTCAGAAAGTTGAAGACTGGGTCATCTAGTGCTTGCGTAGTGTTATTAATTAGACACCTGGGTATGTTAGGCCCCATAGATTAAGTATTTTTCACTATGCAAAGTACCTTCAGTATATGCTCCATTGTGGTTATTGCTCGAGTTAAATGCCTTTGGGGGGGGGGGGGGGTTTGCACTAAAGTTATTTGCCTGTATCTTGGCAATATCCACTGGATCACCATGGTTAGTACCACTGTGAATAAGTTCAGAGCAATGTTTTGAGTGTTATTTATTATTTTTATTTTTGTGATGTAACTAAAGAAGAATTTAGCTTTAGCTTCTGCAGCTAAACTAAGTTCATGGGATGCCTTCATTTTTCTTGTCTTTCTAATTTCTTATCTAGCTGTTTGATGTTCTCCTTAATTTGGAGCTCATTTGTTCTGCTCTATAGGTTTTAGAAGTTTCTTCTTTTTATTACATAGTGTGTTCTTAATGCTTGAGGACCATCACACTAGTTTGCTTTTCGACATCCCCATTTTCTTGGAGCTTGTTGGAACTGCCAATTTCATACATTTGTCCTGGTGCAAGTTGAACATTTCTGCATAGTTCTCTGAAGTAACAACATTATGGGTAATATTGTTACACTCAGATTTAGAGACTTTGTCATGTAATTGTAGGCAATCTGTACATTTGAAGTCCTTGAATTATGTGATATGTAATACTAATGGTTTGGAGGTCATCTTTCACTAAGACTTCCAAAGATATGCTTGTGACATCTGTCTTACGTTCCAGATTATTTTGCAGATGCATTATCTACACTGGAAAGATGTTTAAGCAACTTTGCCACAAACATGTCCGAGTCCTACTTAACTCAGACCTCCGCATCATTACTCTGGTATTGTTTTATCACTAAGATAACCATCTTTTAAACCTAAACTGAGCTACTAATTATTAAATTCTGCCATCCATTTCTGTTTGTTCCTGTCCCAGAATTCTTCTCTCCCACACTACCTCTTCACAGAATCCACCATTGTGGGTTGCATATGGATACCACCTTGCTTCTTTCATCAAGAATACTGCCTGCTTCGATACACGTAAAAAAATAAATAAAAATACTTTGCCATTGTTGTCTGCAGTTGTAAATGGAAAATTGTTTCACTTGCAGTTACAGTACCCCTAGCTACTACTTTAGATTTAATGTTGGCAATTGAGTGCACTTTAGGAAATAATATTCTACAGTTTAATTTGCTTGCATTTAATAGTAAGTTATACCCACAGAGAATGTGTCACCCTATATATAACTTTAGGGTTTCCTTAATGTTTTTCCCCAGTAAGTAAGTAAATTAAACAAACAAGTGAGAGTTTGTTGTTTATCAAATGGTTCATAAACCAAGGGACAGTCTTGCAAGCAGGCAATAATCCACCTGTACATAGTTAGCATGGTATTGTGTCTGTAACATGACTGTATGTCAAGATTAGCCAAAGTACGAGGCAGCATGACACTGGGTTAAACACTTACAATTGAGCTCTACAAGAGCAGCTAGCTTCAAGGGAGCCATCACATTGCATGTGTACCTAGTAAGAGTTGAGATAATTCTTAAAGCTCTTGCATCACTAAGTGTATCCGTGACATCCTCCTTATTTTTCAAGAAAGTATGCATAATTTATATACATGGGTGATAGTCTGCGAATATCTCTTATAACTTATGCCATGTCAGCAGGCTTCTCTGCAGTTCTGCCATGTGCAGTCCTGTAGTTAGATTTGGATAACTGACTCTGTCATTCTTTTCAGGTGTCTGTGTAGGTTCGGCAACTTGTGAACTTCGTAGGATTTTCTGAAGTCTTTTTACTAGCTCATTCATCTGTGATTCTAGAATCCTCTGATTGCTTTGAACAGTCATTGCAGCTCTTTTTCTTGCAACGTGGTTCTGCTACTGTCATGGTTTTCTTCAGTAGAGACATTTTCAGGGAGTGTTTTCAAATTTTTTTTTTATAGTCTTGTATTGCATCTTTGAATAACATACAACCTTGGCTTTTGGTAAATGGCTACAGTTGTCATTAAACTTTCTGAGGAGTCTTTAGTCATGGTGTTAACACTGCTCAGCGTTGTTAAATACATATTTTCGACAGCTGTAATACATCATTTTTGTCACTTGTATTTTTTTAAATCTATTCAGTATTCCACAGCTAACTGTTAGATGTAGCAGTGTGCATAATGCTGGAAGCTTCAACTTAAGCCTACTACCCATCAACAACTAAGAGGTTGATAAACCCACTTTGTACAATGCTCTGGTATACAAGCAAAGATAAATGAGTGCCAGCTGATGATGACAGTTCTGCTTTCTAGAAATGTTCACTTTTATGTTGTTCCTTCAGTTTGAGTATTCTACTGCAGGTAGTGGTGAATGGACATATTTTTAAATTCCAAAACTTTAGCAAAGTTGTGAAATACAGTGCTTGTGAATTGAGTGCCTTTATCAAAAATCACCTCTTTTGGCACCATGTTGTAAGAAGATGCTTTTCCAACACGTTTGTTGTAATTGTGCTCAAGGTATACTATAGATGTGCATCTTAAAAATGTAGAGTAGTAATCCTGATATGCACTACAAAATACTAATTTCTATGTCGAACAAATCAGC
Source organism: Protopterus annectens (assembly GCF_019279795.1). Lineage (NCBI taxonomy): Eukaryota > Metazoa > Chordata > Ceratodontiformes > Protopteridae > Protopterus > Protopterus annectens. The sequence continues at coordinate 1,042,497,320 of NC_056745.1, read as the reverse complement.
ACCAACTTTGTACTCTGAAAGAACCAGAATTTCATGAGGTATCATTTCTTTTTTCCTGTTTTTCTTTCTGTTGCACAGACCTATAGTCATAAATAAGCTTTAAAATTTGTTCAGCTATTTTTGCCCAAAATAAAATATCATGTGCTCTTTCTTTGCAATTTGTGATGAAAAGATGTGACCCTTGAATTTTATTTAACTTGTCTTGTTTCATCTGACTTGGCATGTTGACTTCATAAATTTAAAATATATCATGATTGCAAGGTTCATCATGGTAAGGAAAATTGGCTGGAGTGATGTGAGATAACATATTTGTCAAGCTGACTCTTTATAAGGTACCCTTTCAATTACATCATTTCTGTGTCTTCTCTGATGCAGTCATTTAGACAGAAGAGTTTATATACAGACAACATAGCTGTAAAATAACACAGAAAAACCTTTAGCCGTTGCTCAGTACAAAGCTTCATTCTCTGGAGTTTAGCTGGAGGTTTAAACACTTTTTCTAAAAATCCTCTGTAGTAGTTTGCAGGATAATTTTGCTACCATAGTCATTCAGTGTATATAGCTATGAAACATTTGACATCCATATACAGTTGGCATTCCTTTTTCAGTATGGACATATGTATACTGTCTTTCTGTCAGAGCTCTGGAACCATAGACAGCTGTTAGGCTATCTTGAAGGGCCTGATAACAACATGTAACGTGACTGTTGTACGACAACAGGTTAGAGCCTATGTGATAAGCTTCTTATAGAGCTCAAAACTTTTGTCTTGCTTAGACAACCAAAACCAAAAGGCACTGTAATTGAGAAGTTCCCTAGCAGGTGCAATAACATCTGACTGGTAAAGAGTAAACTTTGAAAACTATTGAACTGTTCCCAAGAATTGCTTTAGAGCAGATTTATCTTGTGGTTTCTATATATTTATAGTACTATTAACTTTGTCATTGTCAGGTTTAAAGTGAGATTTATATATCTGACGTTTAGCATTATATAGTTTGTCCTTTCTGTCTCTAGCAGTTTAATTAATTCAGAACATGTTTGTGCAGCATACGACTGCAGGACTGCAATCTGGTCTCTACACCATGCCTCTCAACTGTCCAGATTTTTGCTTCATATTTTTGGTTTGTTCCTCATAAAACTTGTGGTTTTCTGACAAATTACTGATGATTGAAGCCATTAAATATTTGGAATATGTTTGAATTTCATATGTTCCAGAAAATCCCTGCTAATCTTGTAATTTTAGCAACTTTCTAAGTATATAAGAGCAATATAATATATAATAATAACAGATCCAGAGGGAATCACCACAGGAGATAAATTACCTTGAAACTAACATTTCTTTATTTGGATACAGAAAAATGAGCACTTTTGCGTAGCAAACTACGCTTCTTCAGATGTAAATTTAAAATGGAAATACTGCTGTTTTATACAAGACTTTTTGGCGCGCACGCCAAAAATAATTCAATTAAGCTAACTGACTAATTGATTAATCTGATCATTTAAAGATATATATGACAAATCTTACTGAATGCATAAAAGATAAACCCTTTAAAATACAATCCAAAACCACATTTAATAAAATTATTAACATATTAAAAACTGTAAATATAACCATTAAAAAAGGAGTTAAAGACTCAATGTTTCATTCAAACCAATGACTGCATAATACATATTTAACAATTGTATATCGTAAACGTGTGAATGAAACATTTGTTAAAAAATCAGTTTCTTTGAGAACATTGTTATAAGTATTTCATTAGCAGCATAACAATATGCTGCTATTATGTAAAGTGCGTTCCAAGTTGTAAAATGTGAAGCATACGAACCATGAATGTATATTCACCACATATAAAGGATATATAATAAAAATATATTTTGTTAACGCAAAATCATTAAATATAGTCATTATTAATTGTAAATGTTCGTTAAATACTAACAACCAAACCTTTATTAAGCTTATATTGTTGTAATTCTTTCCAGGATTTAATCCTATACGTCCAAATGTACAACTAAAACCATAATTACGTCTGAAGCATACCATCTGATAAATTTATTTTTCATGATTCGTAAAAACATCTCAGAGTCAAACCATATATTTGAAGACCAACTTTTTTCAACGTGGCATTATAAAAAACCCTTATAACGCAACGCTACATTTTAATAAAGTGCGATCTGTGCAACGAACAATAATGCATGGGAATGAATAATGTGCGCATGCCTTATACAGAAAATGTATGAAAGAAATGGAAGTTACTAAAGCAAATATATTACATATCCATCTCTTACTAGTAAAATTCGTTAAATATTAAAAATCAGTCGTTAGTGAGCTTAGATAATTGTCGTTAGATCTAACTCTATATGTCTGTATATAAAAAATAATGGACAAAATTATTATCTGAAATCTGCTAACATTGATGAATTTTATTCTATGTCCCTACGATCAGCTCAGAAATAGGCAAAACTAATGCCATCCCTTATAGATACTTTTAAGAATCGTTCAAGATCAATAAGGGACAACATGAAACAAAACAAACATAAACTAATATTGCTAATGAATATTCCCAATCTGATCTAAAGTGATTATTGAGAATAAAACTAAGATATTAAGTATATCAAGTAATAAACCAGTGTTGATTATTAACAGTGTAACTACTAAATGTCATGATTAAATTATTAATATAAATAAATAAATAATTAAACCTAATCCAAATTACATTAATTCATTATGAGAAAGATTCAAGAGGTGGAGTATATAGCCCTAATCACTATCAAATTCTGTGGATTACATGCAAAAAATGTGTGACTATAATCCAAACAACATGGACAATAAATATAATTATTTTTTGTTTCTTATTTTTTATTTTTTATTTATAAATATTATAAAAATAATGTCAAGTATGTCTAATATATGAGGCCATGTAAATATACAGAAAAATGAGCCATAAAAAAAATGATAGAATGAACTATAAATAGAAATAAAAAAGCTTCTTTATAATTTTCTATTATTTAAAATGGGTTTGATGGAAACAAATTGATTAATGCCTGGATAAATATGTGCCTTTAAAATAAAAATCCATTTTAGTTCAATAATTGCCAATTGGTTAATGTCATCACCTTCTAGGTGGCCAGCAGAGTAATCCAAGCTTCAGAGAGCTAAAAAAGCGACTTTACCTGATTTAAGTATATTTTTTGTGGCTTTCCACTTCTATTTATCTAGCAACTGTATTTCGCCTGCTTGCTGATACATTTTTATTGTTTATTCTGCATTTATTCTGTTATTGCACTTGTTTCTCAGTTTGTTACTTTTAAAATCTGTAACTGTTGCAAATTGTTTGTGTAGGCTATGATAGCCGATTTATAGCATTTATAAGTGTTTACTGTATCTGTTTCTGCTTGTTTTCTGAAAAAAAAAAAAATATCTCTTGTTTTCCGCCTTACTGAGCTAGAATAGTCCAGTTTCAGAGCTTGCTGATCCCTGGACTTTGTTTGCAGTTCCTGTTACTGATTCTTTAACTAATTTGGAAGAGAGGAAGTTCCCTTGCTTACCAGTGGGAGTGGGAAGCATTGAGCTGCCTGTTGGTCCAGTTTTGTGAGGTTTCAGCCAGGAACTTGTAGTTTATTGGTCGTTTTGGGCCAGTTCCTAGCTTCTTTCAGCCCCCTGATATAAAAAACGCTAAACGCTCGTTTTTTGGCTTGTACCTACTCAGCACAGATCCTCGTGGTGGCCAGCAGAGTAATCCAAGCTTCAGTGAGCTAAAAAAGCGACTTTACCTGATTTAAGTATATATTTTTGTGGCTTTCCACTTCTATTTATCTAGCAACTGTATTTCGCCTGCTTGCTGATACATTGTTATTGTTTATTCTGCATTTATTCTGTTATTGCACTTGTTTCTCAGTTTGTTACTTTTAAAATCTGTAACTGTTGCAAATTGTTTGTGTAGGCTGTGATAGCCGATTTATAGCATTTATAAGTGTTTACTGTATCTGTTTCTGCTTGTTTTCTGAAAAAAAATAATAAAAATAATATCTCTTGTTTTCCCGCCTTACTGAGCTAGAATAGTCCAGTTTCAGAGCTTGCTGATCCCTGGACTTTGTTTGCAGTTCCTGTTACTGATTCTTTACCTAATTTGGAAGAGAGGAAGTTCCCTTGCTTACCAGTGGGAGTGGGAAGCATTGAGCTGCCTGTTGGTCCAGTTTTGTGAGGTTTCAGCCAGGAACTTGTAGTTTATTGGTCGTTTTGGGCCAGTTCCTAGCTTCTTTCAGCCCCCTGATATAAAAAACGCTAACGCATGCGTTTGCGCGGAGCTGCTACCGTTGCACACTAGGGCAGCGCCGGTTAAGCAGATTTAAACTATTAGGGCTACCTAAAGTCCACTCTTCAAATTTTCCCTTAAAACTACCTTCCTCGAACTATACTACTGATCTATTCAGCATATCCTATAACTAAATAGATCATCTCTACCTGACTCTGAGTAGCCTATTCTGTATCTGTCAAACCTAGCACTTGCTCCTACAGTACTTATCACCGTGATACAGCACTCTTGTTATAGATAGTACCCCAAAAAGGCGAACCCCATTTCTCGGACACCCACATCCCCGGAATCTCTTTTTAAAGTTTTTTTGTCTATTCCTTCTAGCATGTCGAGGGATCAGTTGCTAGTATCCTCTCCTGCTCAGCTGGTGAACCTGGGAATATTGAGGCAATGTTACAATTGCCTCATGTACACAGACAACCCTCTCCTCCTCCCACAAAACACAAATACATGCGAGAGATGCAACTATACGGCCAAACTGGAGGCTGAGCTCTCTCAACTTAGGACTGGCAAGACCAGACAGGAGGAGAAGGTTACCACACACACTATAGACCCAGTCTCACATAGTACCATTACAACCTCAAATCATACACATAAACACACAAAGACATACTCGGAGGCTCTGATCAGAAATCTACCAAAACAGCAGAGGCCACCAAAGCAGACACCCAAACAACCACCACCTCAGAACACAACACCTGCAACACATAGACCTCACAGTCAGGGTGTCAAACAGTCACAGCCCTTAAGGCCAAACACAATGCCAGACACACTAGTCATTGGTGACTCCATAGTCAGACACACTGACGTCCCGCTCACCAGACTGAGTAAGGTGAGAGTTACAGTAAGCTGCCTGTCGGGCGCTAGAATCCGCCACATAACGCAAGCACTCAGGTCTCTCAACAGCAGGTACAAATACGACTCAGTCATTGTCCACGCTGGTGTAAACGACCTGAGACGTACCTCCTTGGACTACATGAAAAGAGACATTGAGGAGCTCTCTGATTATGTAGCCCAGGCAGGTATGACCCTGACCTTGAGCAGTATCCTACCTTCACCAAGAATGATGCCACAATACAGAGATGAGATGATCAGCTTTAACAATTGGCTTAAACTCTGGTGTCATTCAAAGGGGATCCAATGTCTGTCTGCCTGGGATGACATGCTGGGCAAGCCACGCTGCTTCGCAAGGGACGGCTTGCACCTGTCACCCTGGGATTCGGATATTGGCAAAGGCTCTTGCCACCCCCATAGTGCCTTTTTTAGGCAAGGCTCAAATTCTAAACCTACCACCCTAGAACACAAAAAAGAAAAAAAAATAAGGGTAATGCTGCTCAATGCCAGAAGTCTAAATCTCAAAATGCACGCACTCGAGGCCCTTCTCAGTATGGAGAACATCGATGTCTGTGCTGTGACAGAAACCTGGTTCAAGGCACCTGAGAGCACCCCAGCACTAACAGGTTTTACCTCATACCATGCATTCCGGCCCCAAAATCCGGACAATACCAAGAAAGGAGGGGGGTATCCATATTCATCAAGGACACCCACACCTCAAGACTGGTGGCAATGCACAATGCATCGGAGACCATCCAGGTGCAATTAACCATAGGCAAGACTGCTCTGCAAATTGTAGCATGTTACAGGCCACCCTCACAAACTCAGGAACCTCACATGGCTTTCCTGAAAACACTGGAGAGGATAAATGTATCTCCAAACACCATCATACTAGGTGATTTCAATTACCCTAATATAGACTGGGAACACTACTCAAGCCCAAACACCCTAGCCCAAAAGTTCCTGGAATTCATAAACTCAAATGCCATGGAACAACTAGTCACCATCCCCACAAGAGGAGAAAACATACTTGATCTCATCATCACGAACATGGGAGCACAATGTTCAACACCGGAAGTATACCCCTCACTGGTGAGATCAGATCACAAACTAATCTTGCTGGAGGTCCTCATCCCACCCCACCTGAAATAAAAAGACCACAGTAAAAAACTTCTCGAAAGCCGACTTCACACTTCTAAAGACTAGTGTGGTCTCCTTTAAGGCCCCTGAGCTAGCGGAAAACAGTACTCAAGCCGCTGAATCACTTACAAATGCCTTCTACCAGCACCTGCAGGACTGCATGGATAAGGCAATCCCAAGCAAAACAAAGACTCTTTGTACCAAGGGCAAGCGTCCAGTCTGGTGGACCCCAGCCATAAACAAACTCTACAACAAAAGGAGGAAGCTACTACAAGATAGAGCAAAATCCTTAAAAGGTAAGACACCTTTGATCACTATAAGTAAAAAGCTAAGAGCTCTCATAAAATCATCCAAAGCAAATTTTGAGAGAAAAATAGCTAAAGACTCAAAAGACAATCATAAGGCCTTCTTTAGCTATGTTAGAAACCTGGGAGGAAACTCCCAGATATGCTCAGAACTAGTTCAAAATGATGTGAAGATTACTGATCCTACAGACATTGCCAACATACTGGCTGACAGGTTCAGTGCAAACTTCTTCCCTCCCCAAAAGGAGAGATATCTATACCAAATGGTTGCAGCCCCCAAACATCTCAAACGCCCAAGTGAGAACTGCTCTCTCCAAAGCAAAAACACAGCATCCATGGGACCTGATGGTGTCCCAGGCTGTGTGCTCCACGAACTCAACGAGGAATTAAACCCACAGCTAGGACAGCTGTTTAATCATAGTCTCACCTCTCGATACGTACCCATGGAGTGGCGCACTGCGACTGTGGTCCCACTTCACAAAGGCGGTGCCTCCACAGACCCTGGAAATTACCGGCCCATTAGCTTGACAAGCCTTATCTGCAAAGCTATGGAGAGGATAATAATGGACCTCATAAATAAAGACATAGGGAATTTGCAGACTTTGGATCCAACCCAGTTTGGCTTTGTCAAAGGCAGATCATGCCTTTTAAACTTGGTTGACTTCTTCGAAACAGTCACCAAAGCCATTGATGAGGGAAAGGCAGTCCATACAGCCTACCTCGATCTGGCGAAGGCCTTCACAATACCCCACTCGGGTATCATTGCAAAACTCATCAGCTTAAATGTTAACCCATATATCACAAGATGGGTTGCAAACTGGCTGAGCGACAGAACCCACAGGGTCAGAGTTGCTGGCGCCATGTCAGACTCAAAGCCTGTCACAAGTGGTGTCCCACAGGGCTCAGTCCTGGGCCCACTCTTGTTTGGCATCTACTTTTCTGAAGTACAAGCAAACACGGGAGGGTTATGGCTGACAAAGTTTGCAGATGACTGCAAACTGGGCGCCGTAGTCGAAAACACATCTGACACAGATATCCTTCAGAAGGGTCTCACAGAAAAGGATGACTGGTGCCAGAGCCATGGCCTAAAGTTAAATGCCAAAAAATGCATAGTCATACCCTTCGGGAAAAACAAGGTTACCCCTAGCTACCATATAGGTGGTAATCCTCTGAGCACAGAAAAAGTTATCAGGGACCTGGGGACCCAGGTTGACAGTAGCCTGTCATTCGACACCCATGTAGCTAAAGTAGTTAGGAAGACCTTCTACATTGCCCACCTTATCATGAAGGGATTCACATCTAGATCAAGGGAGGTCATAGTCTCCCTATACTCATCACTCATCAGACCAATGATTGAGTACAATGCCCCATTCGGAATGTATCTGACCCGACACTTGCAGCAGCTGGAGAGGCCACAAAAGTTCCTCACCAAAAGGATAAAGGGTCTCAAAATCTGTCCTATGCTTCCCGACTGAAAGAACTCCAGCTCTATTCAGTCGCCACCGCTTGCTCAGAGGTGACCTTTGCCTGACATACAAGGCCATGTCTAACCCAGATTTGATGAATATGCTTCACCTCAAACATCTAGATCCGTCAGAGCCACAAGGGCGGGAGACTTAAACCTCGACACGGCTATTAATAGGACGTGCTGGAGGGATAGATTCATCACCCAAAGACTCCCTATGCTGTGGAACAAAATCCCGGTATATGTGAGGCAGAGCACCTCGCTGGCCTTGTTCAAGAGAAATCTTGACCAATGGATGGGAGATCGCAGATATACTCCAGGGATTACCTCAGTGTCACTGCTAGACAGAGGCACAGCAAAATAATGGGTATAGTTCCCCATACAAAACTATGGGCTAGGCTTATAAATGCCCTCGGGCAGATAGCCTAGTATGAACCTATGAACCTATGAATGGGTTTTACACTCTATTATATGCTTGGCTAAGGCATTATGTTCATGTCCTTTTTCGATATCATAATAGTGATTATAGACCCTATCTCTAAGTCTCCTCTTAGTCAAGCCACATAGAATGCATCACAATTATCATAGGTTGCTAGATAAATAAGATTAACACTATTACAATCACTGTAGTATTGTGGTGTAAAAGTAAAGAAACCTTCTGGATGTGAAAAACAGAGATTCTTAGAAATATGTGGACACATGTGACAATGGCCACAGGGAAAAGTGCCTTTTGGCGTAGTTCTTTCAATACCATATGAACAAGTTTTCTCTAGACAAAGTAACTGTTTTAGGTTGTTACAATTTCTGTAACTAAACCTAGGAAAATCACCTACTATGGTCTTAGTAAAGGAATCCATAATTAATACATTCCAATTTTTACTGATTATTTTATTAAGACAAACAATGTCACTAGTGTACTTAGTAACATAGGATAATTTCTCTGTGAATTTTCCTTTTTTATATTTCTTGGTATGAGGAGTCGGTCTCGCATCACATTGTACTGAATAAGAGCCATTATTCATGTTATTAAAGATTTGTTGTTTACATTTAGTGATTAAAGTATTAGAATACCCTCTTTCTTTAAATAACATCTCGAGTTCATTCATTTCTGAGTGTAGGACAGTGCTGTCACTACATATCCTAACTATCCTATGCAATTGGCTAAGAACAATCCCTCGAAAGGTAAACCTGGGGTGCATGCTTTCATATCTAAGTAATGTGTTCCTCCATGTAGGTTTCCTATACAATGAAGTAACAATCTTTCCATGAGGATTAAATTTTAGTGTTAAATCTAAAAAATGTGCTTGTACATGTGAAATTTCAGTTGTAAACCTTAAAAAAGGGGAAGTAGTTTCTATATCTTTGATGAAGCTAATACACTCTGCCTCGGTACCTTCCCAAATGAAAAGGACGTCGTCCACAAACCTCTTGTATAATTTTAACTTCCTGAACTGTGCATGTTTAAACAAATAGTTACGTTCCCAAAACTATTAGCACAGGGGGTGCCCATGGCAACCCCCCATTTTTGTAGATAATATCTATTTTGAAATAGAAAGACATTATTACTAAGTACTAGATCTAATAAGTGATTGATTAAAATTTGTCTATTGTTACTGTATTGAGAACATGTAACTAAAACCTCTCTAATAGCTTGGAGTCCTAAGTCATTTGGGATGCATGTAAATAAATCCTTTACGTCCATAGTAACAAGCAAATAATTATTAACTTTTTTGTCCAGCTTAAACTCTGCCAAAAATTCAGTTGATAAGAATCTCTGAGAATGTTGGGAATTTCATTCACTATGGGTTTTAAAAGACATTCTATAAAAGAGGAGATGGTGGAGGTAATCCACCGTTCACTGGAGACAATGGGTCTCATAGGCACAGGATTAGCCTTTTTATGTATCTTAGGCAGGCCTTTAATGATAGGAATTGTTGGAAATTCCATTGAGAAATACCCATATAGCTCACAACTTATCTGGCCACACATTAACAAGTCATATAAATCAGTTTGTATATCTTTAATAATTCTTTTCACAAAATCATAGGTAACCAATTCATATGTGCTATTATCTGATAAAAGTGTGATCGTGGTGTTAATATAATCAAATGTATTCATAATCACCACCGCCCCACCTTTATCAGCTGGCTTAATAGTGATATTGGCATTTCTTTTCAAATTATTAAGTGAATCTTGTTCTGCTTTACATCTTTTTCTGTTCTGAGCAAACCATTCATAAAAATCTTTCTCGCACATTTTCAAAAAACTTTCTACATTATGTGGCATTAAAGGTACAAAATTACTTTTGCATTTAAAAAAATTCTTTGTCATCAGTGTTCATAGCACTATTGTCTTTGAAAAAAATTTTCAAAGAAACATTGCGACAAAATAATCTTAGGTCAGTTAAAACCTCATTCAAATAACTGGTTTGAGAAGGGATAAAATTAAGACCTTTGTTAAGTAATGAAATGTCAGATTCAGATAAAACAATGTCAGATAAATTATATACTAAAGAGTTCAATTTCTTTGCTTCCTTGTTGATCCGTATTACTCTTCTGAGCCCTTCCTCTTTCGTGGCCCCCAGCTGTTGGAACGACCTCTCCACCCCGTTTGCTGCTTCACCGGAAAAGGTAAAAAACAGTTTGTAGCAGGGGCTGTGTCTTTAGGTTTTGCTCCTGCTGAAATGAATGCTTTAGCTGCTTGTTGATTGGGGGGGGGGTGTATCGCTGGGGAAACTAGCACCATTAGAATGATTAGAAGTAAAACTTTTAGAAAGCATATCATTATTTGTAGACTTCTTTAAATGAGAAGCTGAAGAGGAAATAGCAATAAACTCTGCAGCAGAACTTTGCAATACTGGATTGGAAGAAGCTGACAACTCTTCTCTGCTAGCTGTATTAGATGTTGCCATTGGCCGAACATTTTCTGTTCTCGGCCATAAAAACACCTGACCAAGAGCAAAGTCATTGGCATCCCTTATAAGCTTCTTATGTTTAATTTGCTTCAATCTTTCACTAAATAAGTGTACCTGTGACCAAACATTCTCCAACCTCTTGGTAAAATATTCTGCCTTAAAATGCTCAAAAATATTACTTTGCTGTAAGTCTATTTTGTTCCGTAACTCAGATTCAAGAGGTGCAAAATATTCGAGCAGAAGCTTAATGTAGCTGAAACCAAGTTGTATATTCAAATCCTGCCATTTTCTGAGTAGAACAGGATGACTATCCCCATATGTGGGCATACAAAAGATGCGCATGCCTCTGGGTACTACCTTGAAATGAAGGCATGCTTCCAAATGCAATCTTTGCCATGCGTATCTTTGGAGTTGGTATAAGTCATCCTGAAACTCTTTACAAAGTTTATTAAAGTTTATTACAAAGTTTATTAAATTCAGTAATGTTCTCACCGTTACTGTCTTTCTGTCAGAGCTCTGGAACCATAGACAGCTGTTAGGCCATCTTGAAGGGCCTGATAACAACATGTAACATGACTGTTGTACGACAACAGGTTAGAGCCTATGTGATAAGCTTCTTATAGAGCTCAAAACTTTTGTCTTGCTTAGACAACCAAAACCAAAAGGCACTGTAATTGAGAAGTTCCCTAGCAGGTGCAATAACATCTGACTGGTAAAGAGTAAACTTTGAAAACTATTGAACTATTCCCAAGAATTGCTTTAGAGCAGATTTATCTTGTGGTTTCTATATATTTATAGTACTATTAACTTTGTCATTGTCAGGTTTAAAGTGAGATTTATATATCTGACGTTTAGCATTATATAGTTTGTCCTTTCTGTCTCTAGCAGTTTAATTAATTCAGAACATGTTTGTGCAGCATACGACTGCAGGACTGCAATCTGGTCTCTACACCATGCCTCTCAACTGTCCAGATTTTTGCTTTGTTCCTCATAAAACTTGTGGTTTTCTAACAAATTACTGATGATTGAAGCCATTAAATATTGGAATATGTTTGAATTTCATATGTTCCAGAAAATCCCTGCTAATCTTGTAATTTTAGCAACTTTCTAAGTATATAAGAGCAATGTTTAAAATATGTCCTTATGTTTGGGCATTTGACTACATTATTTTAGGCTTTGTTCAGATTCCTTGCACTAAGAGGTTGAGAAGTATGTTCCACACCCTTGCTATCCAATTCTTACCCAGTCCATTTGCCAGTTACTACAGCAGCCTTCTGACCTCTCCTGCATATAAGTATTCATTGGTCCAGGCACAACACATTTTTCTGAATATCTCTGGCAGTGCAGGAGTAAGATGTGCAATGCCTGCTGCTGTGTTTATAATTTTGAGGTTTTCACTCACACTCCCATTCTTATCCTGGTGAGGTGTCTGTGTGTTGTGGGAGCGGACTGATGTACTTTTGACCACTGGAATTGTGAGGAGGTCCTATGTCTAGCTATGCACATACCATTGTAATCCTACATCTTGGCAAGTATTACTATACTGTCAGTGGCAGACTTCTGGAGTGAACTGTGGAGCTATGAAGTGGAAACCTGTTCTCTGAGTGTAGCATAACATACAGAATAGTATTTTTGCGAGTAAAGCCATGCCAAAAGTATCATCCCCAGTATCATTTCTATTCATGTTTAGAGGAGTTTCCATAGTTCACATTAATGTTGTTCAGCCTACTATTGTACTTCTCTTTTTAGGTATGTTTTTATTTAGTGTTATTGCAGTGCTGTCTATTCTTCTTCTTTTGCCTTTTCCCGGTTAGGGGTCGCCACAGCGGATCATCTGTCAGCTCATGATTGGCAGTGGAGTTTTACAGTGTTGAGTTGCCAGCCCGGTGCCCAACCTTCCACAGAAGGCACACACATGCACACACTCACACCTAGGGCCAATTTTAGAGTGTCCAATCCACCTACTGTATGTCTTTGGGATGTGGGAGGAAACCGGAGCACCCGGAGGAAACCCACGCAACCACAGGGAGGACATGCAGACTCCACACAGAAGGCACCCCAGTAGAGAATCGAACCAGAGAACCTCTTGCTGTGAGGTGGCAACGCTAACTGCTGCACCACCGTGGCCCCCCCATTGCAGTGCTGTCTATAAATGTAAGAAAACAAGTAAGTAATAATGCCCGACAGGGTGTGTGTTAATGGGTAATTAACGCCCACACAGGGATGTTATGAGGCCCGATGCTGCAGGTGGAGGGCTTCTGCACCCCTGGGTGGGTGTTAATTACATATTAACACACAGCCTGGAAGGCATTATTGCACTTAGAGAATGGGCTGTCTGTAAAATTGTTGTTTTTCTTAATTATTTTTTTTAAGTACTATATTTTTTTATATACTTTTTGTTGTAAAATAGTTCCTCCTCCTAATGTTTCAAACCTTCTGTAGTATATGATGTGGTGTTAGAGGAAGCATTTTGCATCAAAAATGTATAAAAAACAAATAATATAGTACTTAAAAAGTAAGCAAAACAGAGCAATGTTACAGAGAGCCCATTCTCGCACGCTCTCTCTCTCTGTCTCTAATCTATCTGTTCCTCTCTCTCTGTCTCTAATCTATCTGTTCCTCTCTCTCGCGCGCTCTCTCTCTCTCTAATCTATCTGTTCCTCTCTCTCTCTCTAATCTATCTGTTCCTCTCGGTCTCTCGCGCTCTCTCTCTCTAACCTATCTGTTCCTCTCTCTCGCTCTCTCTAATCTATCTGTTCCTCTCGCTCTCTATCTCTCTCATACACAGTCTGTTCTGCTTTCACACACACATACACATACATATACATATACACATGCAGTCTTCTCTGATTTTATACTCTCATTCACTCAGACAAGCATAACTCTCAACCTCTTGGCAAAAACAATCTGAACAAAGCCAAAATAATGGGGGGACAAAGCTCCCAAAATAGGGACAAATTTTAAATATCGCTCTAATAAACTTAGAAAGTTGCTAGAATAAAAGGTCTTGATTTACACTGCAGTTTCTGAAAGATATAAAGCCTGAAACTCAAATGCTTGTCATTTTTTAGTGAATTCTCTCCTCACTGATTTGACACAAGACCACAAATTTTATGAAGAACAGACAAAAAAAATGAGGCAGAAATCTGAACATTCTGTGAAAATGTGGATAGTTGAGAGCTATGCACACAAGACTGCTCTCTCTCTCTCACACGCAGTCTCCTCTGCTGTCATGCACGCATTCACTCACACAAGATCTCTCTCACTCACTCTCATGCACAGTGACCTCTGCTTTCATACACACATTCACCAACACAAGATTGCTCTCACTCTGTCTCGATCTCTCACACACAGTCTCCTCTGTTTTCATGCATGCATTCACTCACACACGCAGACATAACCACACTCGTACACATACATACACAGTTTTTTTTTTTTTTTTTTTACACTTGCTAAACAGCAAAAGTGCTGCATAGTGAGTGTGAAGTAATGGCGGTTGTTAGGTTTTAGCAGCCTGAGCTTCATGACAGATTGATATTTTGCCGTAAAGAGGTGGACTTGCTTTTCAGTGGATATTACTTGTACATTAATACCCTGCTGGAGAATGTTCATTCTCCGATCAGGGTGCTGAGGTACAGTTTGCCCATTCTGCAACCAAGATTAATAATGAAGGTTGTATTTTTAAATGCTCATGGTGTGAGATGTATCACAGGATTGAACGTTGGTACCAATTTGTGTTTTATTTGTCAAGAAATAATAGCCATGCATAAAGAGTAATTTTGTGTGTGTGTCTGTGTGCAAGTAATATGAGTCTACTTAATTTCTTCAACAGACCTAAATGTTAATGTCCACACATTACTACACATGTGCCAAACAATAACCTCAGTGCATGCAAGACAAAACTAGGATAAAACAATAAAACTTCATGTTTGCATGCCCCACACCCCCGTTAATTATATATACTAACTCAGCGATCGCACAATGTGGACTAAACAGTTGTGGACCATACATGAATAGTGTGATGAAGATGTCACTTGGAGGAGGGAATGTGGAGACAATGCTGCCCAAAGCAGATGTCATGGAAGATGTGACAGATGCCAAGCCAGATCACAGTGGACACTTCTGTTTGTTTGGGTAAGTACCTGCTGCTCTTTTTGTTAGAAAATATCTTACTTGGTATCAGAGCTGCAAAGCATAAATCGGACTCTTGTGTTCCAAGATTGAGGCTATGGCACATTCACAAACATCACAGTTATAATTCTGGCTCTAACTTGGTGTTTTATTGTCAGCCACAAATCTGGGGCACTTTCAGACTCGCTTAGTATTTAAATAACTATTACTTCAACAAACACATCCACTTAAAAGGGCTGCTTAGGGTCATTTTTATGGCATTAGTATCTTGGGCTTGTGTACTTTGGGACTCGAGCGACTAGTAGCGGATGTCCTCTTTACGTACATTATGTTTTAGAGTAGTGGTATGACTTACACCTATCCACAGCAAGTCAGTCACGCCCCCAAAAGTTCCTTTATGCCTGTATGTATGTACAGCGCTCAATGTTTAATTTTATAAACCTGCCACATCTAGTCATTTTAATATACAGAAAATGTAAACTGGTAGGAAATGAGTTCTCCACCATTATACCTGTGCCGATAGAATACCTAGGAAATGGTTCAAGTGATAAGCTGCCTGCTAGAGAGCTACATGTAGCCTTTGATGCAGTAAATATTTTGGTGCTGGGAACAATTCTGATGCCAGTGATGAAAGAGCAAGAATCACTTAGGAAAAAAATCCTATATTTATTTTACAAAGGGCTGTGGATTCCGTGTTCTCTTAGTGTTTGAAATGTAAGTCTTACTTAAGCAATTCAATAGCTTCTTTTGATGTTTACTGACTTATAGGTTCATAGGTAGGTACTAGGCTCTCTGCCCAAGGGCATTTTTAAGCCTAGCCAGAGTGTGCCGGCTTTCATCGCCCCATTGATTAATTAACTGAGCCTCTGTCAAGCAGAGCCAATGAAGTGATCCCATGGGTGTATTTTCTGTTACCCATCCACTCGTCAAGGCTTCTCTTCAAGAGTGTTTAGTGAGGGGCTGTGCCTAATGTAGTTAGGAATTTTGTTCCAAAGCATGGGGAGTCTCTGTGACAGGAATCTATCCCTCCAGCATGTTCTATTTATTGTTGTGGCGAGGTTTAGCTCACTAGAACGCGTGGCTCACAGTGACTTGGATTTCTTTAGGTGGAGCATGTCCATCAATTCTGAGTTGGACATGGCTTTGTAAGTCAGGCAGAGATCACCTCTGAGTAAGCAATATTCCATTGAGTACAGCTGGAGTTTTTTCAGTGGGGCTGCATAGGACATATGTTTGAAGCCAGTAATCCTCTTGGTGAGGTGCTTTTGTGGTCTTTCCAGCTGTTGGAAGTGTCTTGTGAGGTACAGCCGAAATGGGGCATTGTACTCTATGATGGGTCTGATGAGTGACAAGTAGAGGGGCACTATAACCTCTTTATTTCTAGATGCGAACCCCTTAGTAATTAGATGGGCTACATAGAAGGATTTACTAACTACTTTGGCAAGATGATTGTCAAAGGAGAGATTACTATCTACCTGGGTCCCCAGATCTCTTATTACCTCTTCTGTATTAAGGGAGCTGCCGACTATGTGGTAATTCGTGGGTGTTTTGTTTTTCCCAGATGGGATGACTATGCATTTTTTGGCATTTAGCTTGAGGCCATGACTTTGACACCAGGTGTCTGTCTCAGTAAGGCCTTTTTGAAGGATGTCCGTGTCAGCCGGAGAGTCAATTATGGCTCCCATTTTGCAGTCATTGGAGGAAATTGGTTAGCCATAGTCCTCCTGTGTTTGCCTGTACTTCTGAGAAAAATATGCCGAACAGTAGGGGTCACGGAACCGAGCCTTGCGGGAAACCACTTGTGACTGGTTTAGTCGGACATGGAGCCCGCTATTCTTACTATGTGAGTTCTGTCTGTAAGCCAGTTGGCAACCCATCTTGTGACGTAGGGGTTTATGTTCAGGCTGGTGAGTTTTTCTATAATACCCGAGTTAGGAATGGTGACAAACTCCTTGGTGAGATCAAGGTATGCTGTGTGAACCACCTTTCCCTCATCTATGGCCTTGATGACTGTCTCGAAGAAGTCAGCCAGGTTTAGTAGGCATGATCTGCCCTTAACCAAGCCGAACTGGGTCGGGTCAAGTGTTTGGAGGTTCCCAATGTCTTTGTTAATGAGTTCCATGATGATGCACTCCATAGCCTTGCAGACCAGGCTAGTCAGGCTTATGGGGCGATAGTTACCAGGGTCAGTTGTGGCCCCTCCTTTGTGGAGCGGAATAACCATTGCTGTGTGCCATTCTATAGGCACGTAGCCTGTGGAGAGGCTGAGGTTGAACAGCATGTTTAGCTGGGGGGTTAGTTCGTTCTATAGTTCTTGCAAGACGCAGCCTGGGACACCATCTGGCCCCACTGATGCTGTGTTTTTGGCTTTTGAAAGGGCTATTTTCACCTGTGCTTCTGTGGTTTCCGGGACACTACACTTTTCCGGTATTGTTGTGGGCCCTTTTGAAGGTGAGAGGGAGGTGAAGTTTGCACTGTATCTATCTGCCAGGATGTTGGCAATATCAGTAGGTTCAGTATATTTTGTACTATTTTGCACTAACTCGGAGCATATCTGTGAGTTGCCACTTAGATTCTTGACATAGCTAAAGAAGGCTTTGTGGTTAGCTTTTGAATCCTTGGCTATTTTTCTTTTGAAGTTAGCCTTGGATGATTTTATGAGGGACCTTAGTTTCTTACTGATACTGATCAGGGATGTCTTTCCTTCTTGGGATTTGCTTTTTTTCTGAACTAGTCTCCTCCTCCTGTTGTATAACCTGTTTATGGCAGGGGTCCACCAGACTGGTTTCCTTCTCTTAGGGGAGTGAGTCTTTGGTCTTGCTAGGGATGGCACAATCCATGCATCCTTGTAGATGCTCATAGAGTGCAATTGTAAAGGATTCTTGGGCAGTGTTATCCTTTAGCGTGGGGGCTGTAAAACATACCACCTCTGCCTTAAGTAAGGTGCGTTTGCTTTAGAAACATTTTTCACTGTGGTTTCCTTGTTTGGGGGTGGTGGTGGGGTGTGGACATCCAGGGTGATTAATTTATGGTCTGACCTAACCAGTGATGGGTTGACCTCCGGTACGGAACACCTGTAGCCCATGTTGGTTATGACCAGGTCCAATATGTTGTGGCCTCTGATAGGGGAGTTTACCAGCTTATCCAGGGCATTTGAGTTGATAAATTCCAGGAAGCGCTGAGCCTGGAAGTTTGTACTCAAGTTGTTTTCCCAGTTAATGGTAGGGTAATTGAAATCACCCAATATTGGGGTGTTCGGTTGGACCTTCATGTTTTCCAGTGTCTCCAGAAAGGCAGAGTGGTGGTCCTGGGTCATGGCGGGTGATCTGTAGCAGGCCACAATTTGCATTGCAGATTTGTCCGATGTTAGTTGCACATGGTTGATCTCAGAGGTATCATGCTGCACCACTAACCTGGAGGTGTGAGTATCCTTGATGAATATGGATGCACCCCCTCCTTTTGTGTTTCGGTCCGTGTTCTGTGGCCAAAATATGTGGTATGAGTTGTAGCCCAGTAGTGCTGGAGTGCTCTCTGGAGCCTAGAATCAGGTTTCAGTTACTGCACAGTTGTCGACGTTCTCCATACTTAGGAGTGCTTCGAGCACATGCATTTTGAGATTTAAACTCCTGGTGTTGAGTAGCATAACCCTCATTTTTTTTTTTTTACTTGTGCTGTTTACGGTGGTGGGTCTGAATTTTGAGCCTTGCCTAAAAAAGGCACTATTGGGGCAGCAAGAGCCTTGGCCAGTATTCGAAAGCCAAGGGGTGACAGGTGCAAGCCGTCTCTTGCGAAGCAACGCTGTTTGTCGAGCGTGTCATCCTAGGCTGACAGACACTGGATCCCCTTTGAATGACACCAGAAGCTTAGCCAATTGTTGAAATTGATAATTTTTTCTTTATACTGAGGTATCATTCTTGGTGGGGGCAGGATGCTACTCTGGGTCAGGGTCATACCCGCCTGGGCTACATGATCAGAGAGCTCTTCCATGTCTCTTTTCATGTAGTCTAGGGAGGTACATTTCAGGTCATTCAAACCAACATGAACAATGACAGAGTCATATTTGTATTTGTTCTGGAGTAACCTGAGTGCTTGTGTTATGTGGCGGATTCTGGCTCCCGTTAGCTAACAGTAACCTTCTCCTTGTCCAGCATAGTGAGTGGGGCATCAGTGTGCCTGACTATTGAGTCACCTATTACTAGTATGTTAGTATGTTATTTCGCCTAAGGGCTGTGATTGTGCGGCACATTGATGTTTTGTTTTATGTGTTGTCTGGTTTGTGACAGGAGGTGCAGGTTTTATGGGTGTCTGCTTTGGAGCTCTCTGATGCTTTTGCAGGTTTTTATTTAGAGCTTCAGAGTATGATTTTATGCATTTATGTGTATCTTTTGCCAGTGCTGGTTTAGTAGGTCTATGTGAGGCTGGAGGTGTGGTACAAGTGTTAACCTTCTCCTCATGACTGTCTGTTCCAGTCTTGGGGGGAGAGACCTTAGCCTCCAGTTTGGCTGTATAATTGCATCCCTCGCATATGTTAGTGTTTTGTGGTAGGAGGAGAGGGCTGTCTGTGTACATGAGGCAGTTGTAACATTGCCTCAGGATACCCAGATTCACCAGCTGGACTGGAGAGTACACCTGAATTTGCCCTTTGGTCATGCCTGAATAGTAGGGTGAGCTGCTTAGTCGCTTGGTTGGTGAGGGGTGGATAAAGAGCCTTGCTCTGCTGGGCAGTCAAGTGTCTGGGTATATTAGTGCTTGCTATTAGGTATGAGCAAATGCTGGACTTGTAGGATGCTTTTTAAGTGCTTAGGTTGAGAGTTAGACTAGTTTCAATTGAAAAATTGAAGAGGAGACTTAGTGGAGCTGGGAATAATTTAACCCTAGCTAACCAGTGATGCCCAGCGCACAAAACTGCAAACGCAATTTTAAACTACTAACTTCTGGGCTGGAACCACTCCTGCATGGACAGATGGCTGCTCAAAGTTCCCCTCTCTCACAGGTGAACCGAGAAACTTCCTTCTATCCAAGTAAGGTATGGGCAACTCAGAAACTTGTAACACAGCCCTGAATTCAGCACTAGCCTGAAAACTGGACTATATTAGCTTAGGCAGGAAAGAAGAATTTTTTATTTATTTTTATTTTGAAAAGATAAGGCAAAAATAGTACACTTAAAACAGCTTTAAACGACTACAAGCGATCAAAAAAGGCTATCGCACTTTAGTGTGTAGCCTACAACAGTTAAACAATTTATTTAAACAAAAAACAACTTTTTAAAAGTGCAGGCAGTCAAATAAGTACAATATGTGAAAAAAACAAACTTTTAAATCACAGTAAGTGCTGGAAAAATCAGCGTTTAGGCGGAAAACCGTTAAGTACAGCAAGAAAATTGATACTCAATCACTCAAGTCTCTCTTAAGTTATAAGACTTGTATTAGTTTAAGGCTTTCTAGTGCTTTCCAGTAGGTTAGTTACAGGAAAGATGGGAAACAAGCGCAGATGTGGTCTTTTAAACCAGAAAGTTGAAAGAGATGGATAACTTCCCGAATGATCAATAAACTAAAATTCCTGGGCCAAGAACCACTCCTCTTCTGGTGGACAGGCTACCTAGTACTTACCACTCCCACTGATAAGCTAGAAGGCTGCACTCCAACACAAAGGCTGGGGGGGTCTCAGAAGTTTACAGAGAGTCCTGTATACAGCAAATCTGTACCTGGACTAGACCAGTTACAGGAAAGGTGGGGATCAAGCGCAAACTCAGGCTTTAAAACCAGAAAGTTGAGAGAGATGGAAAAAACTGCCCAAACGGCCAATAAACTGCAATTTCTGGGCCAGAACCACTCCTCTTGTGGTAGATAGGCTACCTAGTGCTTACCACTCCCACTGATAAGCTAGACGGCTTCCCTGCAACCCAGAAAGGCTTGTGGGGCTCAGAAGTTTACCAACAGTCCTGGATACAGCAACTCTGTATCTGGACTAGACTAGTAACAGGAAAGGTGGGAAACGGCGAAAGTGCGGCTTTTAAACCAGAAAGTTGAAAGAGATGGGGAAAAACTGCCCAAACGGCCAGTAGCTACAATTTTTGGGCCAGGAACCACTCCTCTTGTGGTAGATAGGCTACCTAATGCTTACCACTCCCACTGATAAGCTAGAAGGCTTCCCTCCAACACAGAAAGTCTTGCGGGGCTCAGAAGCTTACAGAGAGTCCTGGATACAGCAAATCTGTACCTGAACTAGACTAGTTACAGGAAAGGTGGGGAACCAGCGCAAACACAGGCTTTTAAGCCAGCAAGTTGAAAGAGATGCAAAACTGCCTAAACGACCAATAAACTACAATTTATGGGCCAAGACCCACTCTTCCCGAGGTAGATAGGCTACCTGATGCTTACCACTCCCACTGATAAGCTAGAAGGCATCCTTCCAACACAGAAAGGCTTGGGGGACTCGGAAGCTTACAAAGAGTCCTGGATACAGCAAATTGTACCTGGACTAGACTAGTAACAGGAAAGGCAGTAAACAAGCACAAACACAGGCTTTTGAATCAGAAGGTTGAAAGAGCTTCCCAAATGCCCAATATTTTTATTTATTTATTTATTTTACATTTGTTAACCGGGCTAGTCTAGTTGGATATATGTCCATTTTCAGTAGAGGCCCAGGGAGAAAAGCTCCAAGCATGAACGGTGCAAAAGTTAACAATGTATAGGCATAAGAAGGATTCCAGAATAATTTAGTATTAGTATTAAAAAGGGAAATTCATAATACATTATTGAACTACAACAGTTAACAATTTATAAACATACATAGCTATCCTAGAGAGTAAATAAAAATACATTTCAAATTATAACAAGTTTAATAGAGACTCTACTAACTGATAATTTATCACACAATAGAAGGTATGTGCAAGTCTCAGGTAGGGAGGAGAGGACAAGTGGTGTATACATCATTCAAAAGACGGAGAAGTAATATGAATTGGATAGTTAAGTAAAAGGAGTAGGGAAAAGGGGTAATTAAAAAATAAAAGTTGAGAGACCAATGTCAGTCAGGGTTAGTGCATGGACAAAGCCAATGAGTTTTTAGATGTTCTTTTAGGTGTTTTTTAAAAAGAGAAGTAGATGCAAGGGTAGATATTTCTGCAGGAAGCTGGTTCCAGATTTTTCCTGCAGTGTTCGAGAAGAGAGAATCCCCAGCTTTGTTATTAGCTTTATTAGAGGAAACTCAAAGCTTATTAGCAGAGCGGAGTGTGGATAGATTTGTATAGGGTGTAATTAGATTAGTGAAGATAGGTGTGTTGTTAGGGTGGTGTAGGATCTTTTGAGTAATAAGTAATTGTTGACAGAGTATATGGTTTTTCAATTCTAGCCATCCTAGTTGTTTGAGGTTAAGGCAGTGGTGAGTTTTAAAGGGGGAGCTTGTGATGAATCTAGCTATGCTATTATAACAGGTGGAGAGTTTCGAGAGATTAGTTTTGGATAGGTTAGTATAAATGATAGAGGCATAGAAAAGGGTAGAAATGAGGTGTGTTTGGGCAATAGTTTTCTTAGCAGAAGGGGTAAGGAAGGCTTTGATTCTATAGAGGGTACCAAGTTTTTTATTAACAGACTTTATAGTGGAGTTGATGTGTTCGTCAAAGCTGAGACGATTATGAATAGTTACACCTAGAAGGCGGGTTGTAGTATCTGGGGTAATGATAGTATCATTGTTGGAGGTTAAAGAGAGGTATGGAGTAGGTGATTTGTGAGTAGGGGTGAAAAGCAGTAATTTAGTTTTTTTAGGATTTAGGAGGAGGCAGTGTTGCGTAAACCAGTTTTCAACATTTTGAAAAACAGTTTGGGTAAGAGAGTGTAGAGTGGCTATGTTCTTGGCAGTACAGATTAAGGTGGAGTCATCAGCGTATTGAATACATGTGGCTTGTGGTATGGCATCGTGTAGATTGTTAATAAATAAAGAAAAGAGAAGGGGACCTAGGATAGAGCCCTGGGGTACTCCGATATTGACTGGTAGTAGTGAAGATAAATTGTTTTGCCAAAGAACAGCTTGCTGTCTATTTTCCCGATATGACCTAAACCATTGTATAGCTTGAGGGTTGAGAGAATGGGCAATTAGTTTGTCAAGTAGTGATTTGTGGTTAACCATATCAAAGGCTTTAGACAGGTCAATAAATAGAGCAGAGGAGAAAGAGTTATTGTTACAATTTTTATTTATAGGTTCATAGGTTCATACTAGGCTATCTGCCCTAGGGCATTTATAAGCCTAGCCAGAGTATGTTTGGCTTTCGCCACCCATTTTAAATTAATTTTGCTATGCCCTTTTTCGAGGTTAGTATACTGTGCCTCTGTCTAACAGTGACACAGAAGTGATACCCGGGGTAAACCTACGATCTCCCATCCACTCATCAAGATTCCTCTTGAAAAGAGTCAATGAGGGACTCTGCCTAACCTGGACTGGGATTTTATTCCAGAGTGAAGGGAGCCTCTGGGTTATGAATCTGTCCCTCCAGCATGTCCTATTTATTTCAGTGCTGAGGTTCAAGTCTCGAGCGTAGCTCGATGGGATTTGGATTTTGAGGTGCAGCATGTCCCTTAATTCCGGGTTGGACATGGCCTTATACGTCAGGCACAGGTCACCTCTGAGCAGGCGGTATGCCACTGAGTAGAGCTGGAGTTTCTTTAACGGCAGCATATGGCATCTGTTTGAGCCCTTTGATCCTCTTGGTGAGGTACTTTTGGGGTCTTTCCAGTTGCTGCAGGTGTTTGGTAAGGTACATCCCAAAAGGGCATTGTACTCAATTATGGGCCTGATGAGGGATGAGTAAAGAGGCACGATGACCTCCCTAATCTAGATGTGAATCCCTTCATGATTAGGTGGGCTATATAAAATGTTTTTCTAACCACTTTGGCCACGTGGTTGTCAAATGAGAGATTGCTATCAACTTGGGTCCCCAGGTCCCTAATTACTTCTTCTGTACTTAATGGATTACCACCTATGTGGTAATTTGTGGGCACTTTGTTTTTGCCAAAGGGGATGACTATACACTTTTGGCGTTTAGCTTGAGGCCATGGCTCTGGCACCAGTTGTCTGTTTCTATGAGGCCCTTTTGGAGGATGCTTGTGTCGGCTGAAGAGTCGATTATGGCGCCCAGTTTGCAGTCATCTGCGAACTTGGTCAGCCACAGTCCTTCCGTGTTGGCCTGTACCTCCGAGAAATATATACCAAACAAGAGAGGTCCCAGGACTGAGCCTTGTGGGACGCCACTTGTAACTGGTTTGGAGTCTGACATGGCTCCAGCAATTCTAACCATGTGGGTTCTGTCCTTGAGCCAGTTTACAACCCATCTAGTGACATAGGGGTTTATATTTAAGCTGGTGAGCTTATCTGTAATGCCCGAGTGGGGTATTGTATTGAAGGCTTTTGCGAGGTCCAGATAGGCTGTGTGGACCACCTTCCCTTTGTCAATGGCCTTGGTGACTGTTTCAAAGAAGTCAACCAGGTTTAAGAGGCAGGATCTGCCCTTAACAAAGCCAAACTGGGTAGGATCCAGTGTCTGTAGGTCCCCAATATCTTTATTTATGAGGTCCATGATGATCCTTTCCGTAGCTTTGCAGACCAAGCTAGTCAGGCTTATGGGGCGATAGTTTCCAGAGTCCATTGAGGCACCACCTTTGTGGAGAGGGACCACTGTTGCTGTACGCCACTCTTTGGGTACATATCCTGTAGTAAGGCTGAGATTGAACAGTAGTTTTATGTTTGGGTTTAGCTCTTCTTGGAGTTCATGTAGGACGCAGCCTGGGACACCGTCTGGTCCCATTGATGCTGTGTTTTTTGCTTTGGAGAGGGCGGCTCCCACCTGAGCATCTGAGATGTCAGGGGGGCAGCACTCTGCTAGGATAGATATTTGCCCTTTTGGTGGGGGGGGAGTTTGCGCTGAACCTGTCAGCTAGGATGTTGGCAATGTCAGTGTATTTTTTGTCATTTTGGACTAATTCTGAGCATATCTGGGAATTCCCACCCAGGTTCCCAACATAACTAAAGAAAGCCTTGTGATTATCCTTAGTGTCCTGTGCAATTTTTCTCTCGATGCTGGCCTTTGACGATTTTATGAGTGCCCTTAGTTTTTTGCTAATACTGATCAGAGATGCCTTCCCTTTTTGGGATTTTGCTCTATCATGTAGTAGTTTCCTCCTTCTATAGTATAGTTTGTTTATGGCTGGGGTCCACCAGACAGGTCGTCTGCCTTTGGAGGATTGGGTCTTGGTTTTATTTGGGATTGCATGATCCATGCAGTCCTGAAGGTGTTCATAGAATGCATTTATAAAGGATTCTGCGGTCCGTATTTTCCACAGGCCCGGGGGCTTTGAAGGATTCCACCTCGGTTTTGAGGAGTGTGAAATTTGCTTTAGAGAAGTTTTTCACACTGGTTTTCTGGGCAGGGGGTGGGGTCGGGATGTGAATATCCAGTGACATCAGTTTATGGTCTGATCTTACCAGTGAGGGATACACTTCTGGTCTGGAGCATAGAGTCCCCATGTTGGTGATGATCAGGTCCAGTATGTTTTCCCCTCTTGTGGGAGTGGTAACAAGTTGTTCCATAGCATTTGAGTTTATGAATTCTAGGAACCTTTGGGCAAGGGTGTTGGAGCTAGAGTAATGCTCCCAATCTATGTTTGGGTAGTTGAAGTCGCCCAATATAATGGTGTTCGGAGAGACCTTCATATTTTCCAGTGTTCTCAGGAAGGCCGAGTGGGGTTCCTGGGTTTGGGAGGGTGGTCTGTAGCAGGCTATAAACTGGAAGGCAGTTTTACCCACTGTTAGCTGCACATGGATAGTCTCTGATGCTTCGTGCTTTGCCACCAACCTGGAGGTGTGGGTATCTTTGATGAATATCGATACTCCCCCTGCTTTGGTGGTTCGGTCCAAGTTTTGGGGCTGAAAAGCATGGTATGAGGTATAACCTGGTAGTGCTGGGGTGCTCTCGGGACCCCTGAACCAGGTTTCTGTTACTGCACAGATATCGATGTTCTCCATGCTAAGGAGAGTTTCAGTGCGTGCATCTTGAGGTTTAGACTTCTAGCGTTGAGTAGCATTACTCTTAGTTTCTTATCCCTTGTGATACCTATGGAGGTGGGTTTGTCTTTTGAGCCTTGCCTAAAAAGGCACTATGGGGGTAGCAAGAGCCTTTGCCAATATCCAAAGCCCAGGGGTGACAGGTGCAAGCCGTCCCTAGCAAAGCATCGTGGCTTGTCGTGCATATCATCCCAAGCTGATAGGCATTGGATCCCCTTTGAATGACACCAATACTTAAGCCAATTGTTGAAATTGATCATCTTGTCTTCATACTGTGGCATCATTCTTGGTGAGGGTAAGATGCTACTTAAGGTCAGGGTCATACCAGCCTGGGCTACATGCTCAGAGAGCTCCTCTATGTCTCTTTTCATGTAGTCCAGGGAGGTACGTCTCAGGTCATTCACACCAGCATGGACAATGACTGAGTCATATTTGTACTTGCCTTGGAGTGACCTGAGTGCTTGTGTTATGTGGCGTATCCTAGCGCCAGACTGGCTGCTCACCGTGACCTTCTCCTTGTTCAGCCTGGTGAGCGGGATGTCAGTGTGCCTGACGATAGAGTCACCTATTACAAGTGTATCAGGTGTGTTGTTTAGCCTTAAGGGCTGTGACTGTTCGGCACACTGGCTTTGTGAGATATGTGTTGCACGTGTTTTTTTTTGAGGTAGCGGTTGCTTGGGTTTCTGCTTTGGAGGTCTCTGCTGCTTAGGCAGATCTTTATTTAGAGCCTTCGAATATGTTTTTGTGTGATTATGTGTTTGGTTTGCTGTCATGGTAGGTCTATGTGAGACTGGAATTGTAGTGAGTGTGGTTTCCTTCTCCTCCTGACTGGTTTTGCCAGTACTGAGTTGAGAGAGCTTAGCCTCCAGTTTGGCTATATGGTTGCATCTCTCACATGTGTTGGAATTTGTTGGGAGGAGGAGAGGGTTGTCTGTGTACATGAGGCAGTTGTAACATTGCCTCAAGATTCCCATATTCACCAGCTGGACCAGAGAGGAGATTGACAACTGACCTTTGGACATGCTAGAATAATATTGGGAATTCCTTTATAATTGAAAACAAGGGCCAATGGGGAGCGAGGGTGTAGTGCTTTTAATTTTTAGTGCTGACTTGTAATTGCTTTAGTGAGCAAGTGCCAGGTAACAAGTGCAATGTGTTACAGGTAACTTAAATGCAAAAACAACAAACAGTAACTTTCTTTCAAGCGAAGCAAGGAAATAAGTACAGTAAGCAATGCAGATATCACTAGGGATCCACAGAAGCGCTGAGAAGCCGCGTTTTAGGTGGAATTAGCGTTCCAGGGAAATAACAAGCATACAAACAAAGCTAGATTCAGCAGGCCTGGATCTAGTCTATCCTACAGCAAACAAAGTGTACCGATTTCAGTAATATACAGTTCAAATATTCAGGCACTATAAACTTCTAACCAGAAATTCCCAGCTCAGAAGGGCAGAGTCCAGCCTCTCCTCCCACAAGAGTGCAGACCACGAACCTTCTTAATGTAAAATAACTGGCCTGAAGCCCAAGTGCTTAAACCAGAGCTAATACACTTTAAGAATAACAGACACTGAGCTCTCAATCAGCAGTTCCCAACTTAGAAGGATGAAAGCTACCTGTCCTGCCACCACAATGCATGCCACAAACCTTCCTAATGTAGAACAACTGGTCTGAAGCCCAAGTGCTTAATCCAAAAGACTTAGAATGATAGCTACACTTTAACCAAGTTACTACCAAGCAGTAATAAATACAACTGAATACTTTAATGCCTGGATTAGTGCTCAAGTTATACAAACAAAGCTAGATTCAGCAGGCCTGGATCTAGTCTATGCTACAGCAAACAAGGTGTACCAATTTCAGTAAGAAGCAGTTCAGATATACATGCACTATAAGCCTTTAACCAGAAATTCCCAGCTCAGAAGGGGAGAGTCCAGCCTCTCCTCCCACAAGAGTGCAGACCACGAACCCTCTTAATGTAAAATAACTGGCCTGAAAGCCCAAGTGCTTAAACCAGAATTAATACACTTTTAGAATAACAGACACTGAGCCCTCAATCAGCAGTTCCCAACTTAGAAGGATGTAAGCTACCTGTTCTGCCACTACAGTGCAGACCACAAACCCTCTCAATGTAAAACTGGTCTGAAGCTCAAGTGTTTAAATTAAAAGGCTTAGAATGAGTTACACCAAGCAGTAATAAATACAATTGAGAACGTTTAAGATGACGCAAAAGCAAAATAAAGTAGGAAGAAACACAAGTACAGTAAAAGCAGAAGAAATTATTTTTTTTTTTTTTTTAGAAAAGTAGCAAAAGCAGTAGTAAAGTAGTACATACAATTCTCATGCAGTGCAAGCTGGCACACTTGAATATGTAGCAATATTCGTCCACACACAGTTTGAAAAAATGTAATTAAATTAAAAAGGACTAAAAGCAAGTGCAGAAAGGGTTTATTAGGTAGAATGCGGTAAAGAGATGTCCTAGGGGAGTGTCTTAGATCAAATCTACAGTGGGGCGGGCACTGCAAAAGCCACCAAATTTAAACTACTACCAAGAATAGGGAGGGGGTGGGGGACAAGTTTCAACACAGATGTAAGGAATGTGCAAATTATAAAAAAATATATATATACTGTTTTCTATAGATTTGCAGAGCAGTAAGACACAGATATCAAGCAGACAATTTAGCTCTATAATACTTAGGGAGGGTGGGGGACAAGTTTCAACACAGATGTAGGGAGGGGGGGTGGGGGACAAGTTTCAACACAGATGTAAGGA
This sequence comes from Protopterus annectens, assembly GCF_019279795.1. Classification (NCBI taxonomy): domain Eukaryota; kingdom Metazoa; phylum Chordata; order Ceratodontiformes; family Protopteridae; genus Protopterus; species Protopterus annectens. The sequence goes on along the minus strand of NC_056745.1, from coordinate 1,042,468,401 downwards.
ATGTGCAAATTATAAAAAATATATATATACTGTTTTCTATAGATTTGCAGAGCAGTAAGACACAGATATCAAGCAGACAATTTAGCTCTATAATACAGAATAACACAGAAAATATACTTAGCTCTATAAACTTGAATATAGTTCTGTAAGGCTGTCTCTCAAACTAAGGTTCCAGTTTGAATACAGGTTGTTAATTAAAAGGAGACACAGCACTAGCTAAATTATATCAGCTGAAAGACAAGGCAGGAAATGAGGGGGTGGGGGCAGTTTCAACACAGATGTAAGGAATGTGCAAATTATAAAAAAATATATATACTGTTTTCTATAGATTTGCAGAGCAGTAAGACACAGATATCAAGCAGACAATTTAGCTCTATAATACAGAATAACACAGAAAATATACTTAGCTCTATAAACTTGAATATAGTTCTGTAAGGCTGTCTCTCAAACTAAGGTTCCAGTTTGAATACAGGTTGTTAATTAAAAGGAGACACAGCACTAGCTAAATTATATCAGCTGAAAGACAAGACAGGAAATGAGGGGGGTGGGGGCAGTTTCAACACAGATGTAAGGAATGTGCAAATTATAAAAATATATATACTGTTTTCTATAGATCTGTAAAGGACAAGAGGGCAGTCAATGTGCTGTGAAATGGCCTAAAGCCATGTTGGCAGTTTGCAAGTAGGTTATTTTGTAGTAGGTGAGTAAGTAATTGTTTGTGAACACATTTTTCCATTATCTTAGCTAGAGGGGAAAGTAAGGCAATAGGGCGATAGTTAGAAAGCTCAGTAGAAGGACCACCTTTGTGCAGTGGGATAATATGGGATATCTTCCATAGTGCAGGGATTTTGCCTTCTGTAATAGTCCTGTTGAAAATGATGGAGATTGGGTATGCTATGGCTTTTGCGGCTATTTGTAGGAATTCGGATGGGAGACGGTCAGCGGAAGGGGTGCAAGGTTTAAGTTTTTGAAGTAGTTTACAGATGAGGGATGTAGATACCGGTTGAAACTGTACAGGTGTTAGTTTGGAAAGTGGTTGGAGGTGGTAAAGAATTAGCTAGTGTTAGAATGGCTTTGGTAAAGTAGTTATTAAAGGCATCGGGGATCAGGGTGGAATTATTATGGTTGAAGCCAGTTGGGTCTGAAGTAGTGGTGTTGCCTGGATGAAGGAGTTTGTTTATTCCTGACCAGAACTTTTGAGGAGTTTGTTGGTAGGTTTGTTGTAGTTGAAGGTAGAAATCTTTTTTATCTCTAAGAATATCCTTCTTAGTGGCGTTCCTTAGCTGTTTATAGTGAATGTGATTTATTGGGCATTTGGTAGCTCTCCATTTTGCCCAGATTTTATTTCTAAGGAGTATCTTCTGCCTAGTTTGTTTTATGAGCCAAGGGGCTGATTTGGTTTTTATTCTAGTAGTGCATATAGGAGCATGGCAGTCAAGGATTTGAAGAAAGTTAGTACTAAAGTAGGTAATAAACTATAATTTCTGGGCCAGAAACCCCTCCACCTGTGGTAGATAGGCTACCTAGTGCTTACCACTCACACTGATAAGCTAGAAGGCTTCCCTCCAACACAGAAAGACTTGGGGGGCTCAGGAGCTTGCAAACAGTCCTGGATACAGCAAGTCTGTATTTGGACTAGACAAGTTACAGGAAAGGCAGTAAACAAGCTAGTTTATTTTATTTTTTTTTTTTTTTTACAGAGAAGCAGCTAAAACAGCAGTAAATACAATTCAAATGCAGTGCAGGCTAGCACACGTGTATCAGTGTTACGGCAAATGCAGTTTAATTAAATGCAATTAAATTAACAAATGACTAAAAAACAAGTGCAGAAGGCATTAAATTATAAGGCTACTAACAAGCAGTAATAAGTACAGAGTAACAGCACGCAGAACAGCAACTGAAACAGTAAGAGCAGCTGGAAAAAAAAAATATATATATATATATATATATATATATATATATATATATAGTTTACTATCGAAAATAAAAAAAAAAAGTGTACGAACGTTCGAATTTTAACATCGGAAATGAACATTTCCATATGTACCTAATGTCGAAAACAGCTGTTGTCGAAAATGTCGCTCGCGACATTTTCAACAATTAACAGCACTCCCACCCTTCCCTTAACTCCCTACCTAACTAGCCTAAACTCACATCTATGCAGGGAGGCAAGCCCCCCTGCACCCCCCTGTGGGGGGCTGCGCCCCCACACCCCCCTAACGTAATATTCCAACTCCGAGATCGCACTACAGTGAGGAACAGGATGTATTTTCCTAACCGCACTGTACCGCGATCCCCTTACATGAGCGAACGTTATAATTGCGACTGCACAGTCCAATCGCAGTGATAACGTTCGCTCACATAACCTGCCGAACTATGAAGTGTTCGAACATGTGTTGTTCGAATACTTCATAGCTGTGCAATTGCACGGAGAAATATTGATAGTTAACTATATATAAATTTTTTATTTATTTATTTATTTTTTTTTTTGAGGGTGGGAACACAGCAGGATTAAGAGGCTACAGGGGTTGTCCTTCTCAAATGCTCTCTTTGTACGCAGTAGGAGTGCCTTTAGTCAGAATATGATCTCACTGCACTCAATTGAGTGAGCAGGAGTATCCAAATACAAACTTACAAGAGGGGCGGGCAGTTTCAAAGCCACCAAGATTAACAAAACACGGAGGGTGGGTGGGAAAAACACAGTGGAGACAACAAGAGACAGAAATAATACAGCACCACTATAAATAAAAGGCAAGTGTATAAATACACTGCAGTGCAAATTAAGTTGCAAAAAGTGTACTTAACAGTTTGAAATAAATTTGCTTTGAGCTGCAGAATTGGAATCTATCAGCTTTCCAGCAGTTCACAGAAATGCATTCTGTATTGGAATTACATTTGTGTCAATTTCTTGAGGCTTTATGCCAAAGTGCTGCAATATTTGTTGCTGAATGTTCCAAATGGTGCATGGTTTAGTTTTCGTGATAACAGCAGCTCAGCTCCTGTGAATGAGATTGATAATGTTCCCTTTGTTTTTGAGAGCCAAAATATTTGTTTTCATATTTTATCTGCAAAATTAATCATTTTACGATGACGGTGGAGATAGAGCTGTCTTCATTTAGCATTATCGGTCACTGAAGTTGTTTCAGAACTTTTAGTATAGCAATGCAAGCTCCAGAGGAAGGAACGCTGATGGTCTTTTGATACCACAAGTAATTTGAAGTGTTGCATATCCCCTGTATTTTGCATATTAAAATGCTGTTGTTGCCTGAGAGTGCAGCAGTGCAAAAAGATATATGATGCTATCCAGTTTTAAAAAAATGGGATCATGTTTTGAGCCTCGCGATGTCTGTGTTTTGTGGAAACCCACATTATCAGCTTTCTACCCGTATTTTTCATGATCTATTTCAGTAGTCTTTTGAAGAAAAAAAAAACTGAATCCAGTGACTGCAATGGTTTCTGATTGTAGTAGCTTTTTCGACAGCATGTCTCATGTGAACATTGTTGTCGGCCATAGTTTAGTAACTATGCTTATTATTTTGTTTTTGGAGCTCTCTCTTTCTATATTTCTAGGAAAAGTGTGTGTGTTTGTCTAGTGTATAGGCGTAATATACTTAAACACAGATTGCTGTGTGTATATGCAGAGATAGAGAGTGGATTATCATTGACTGTCCAGTCGTAACCAGCTTATTATGTATTCAGTACATGGATGCCAAGAAATTCATCTTTAGAGAAAAGTATCCTCGTCAAGAATGCATAATATTCGGTTACAACCAGAGAACCAATCATAATTCTTTGTAAGTGCATGGAGATTTATTTGCTCCTTGTACTACTCATTACGGGGGGGGTGCAAAGTGTTCCACTTAGCGAACCTTATCAAATATACAACTAGATATGTCAGTGAAAAACTTTGAAATCGAGTTGTGACAGATTTGTAGAAATAGACAACAGGTAAAAGTTTTTTGACTTTTGCCGCTGTCGTTTGTTGGGGGGACTGTGAGTTGTTCGTGAGAGACCCGATCTTAACATCATTTTGGGGGGTGCTTAACAGTTGTTAAGATGGTGTCTTACACTAATGAAGTGCTTAATTCCCCCATCCCACAATACTGGAGATGTAATTTTGGCACTCCATGTACTACGTAGAGGATTATGATCCGATTGCCAATCCTAACTGAATTATGTGTTCAGGACATGTATTCCAAAAAATTCACCTCTTGAGCAAAGTTCAAGAGGAGAATTTCTTGGCATCCATATCAAGAACACAAGTTAGGATCATAGACTTGATCATAATTTCTAGTACATGGAGGTTTTATCTGAGCAGTCTGCTGCCAAGAAGACAGTGCAACACAGTCCCTATCATTTACATTCACCTTGCCATGCCTCTCAGCTGTCTAGATTTTTGCCTCATACATTTGGTCTTTTCCTCCTAAAGTCTGTGTTTTTTGGAGTAATTATGGATTGCATAATAAGATATTGATAATACGTTTTTGTTTCAGGTTTTGAAGCTTTTCAGAAAAAGCAGGTGAACAGACATCTTCTTATTCCAGCAACTTTTCTTTTTAGCATGAAGTTGGGGATATGTTATCAATATGGACAACAGGCAGAAATAAATCTTTTATTTTTGCCACTGTCATTTTTCTGATCCATACTGGCTGATTTTACTGGCAAGCGCCAGACCTGACCTTAACAACTTGAGCAGGGGGTGCTTAACATTTGTTAATGTCGGGGTTCACATCTTTCTGGCACTTGGCTATTTTTCTTTTTCCTAATATCAGAGCCTTATTACAGCACTTCATGCACTACGTAGGTATAATGCAGCAAGCTGTAAAGTGGTCTCAAGCAATCTACTTTTTTAGATTAGATGGATTATATGCCTGAAGGAAGGAGGGGAAAGTTTTGGCATAATGGTAAAGGTCCTTGCCTCCAAAGATAGAATGTTCAGGGTTCGATTCTGATCTCTGGTTACTGGCTTGGCTTGTAATATTCTACAGACTGTAGCTTATGAACCTATGGATTCAACTCATTTCAGTTTCCTGTCTGTGTGTGTGTGTCTGTGTCTGTATTTTATTTATTTTACATTTGTTTACCAGGAAAGTCTGACTGAGCATGGGTCCCATTTTCAGCGGAGGCCTGGGGAGAAAAGCTCCACAAAGATTAGTGCAGCAAATACAGTAAGTACAGTACACATCAATAAAATACAGTTTCAAGGTAAGAAAGGAGCACAAAGTCATCTTCTTTCGGCTGTTCCCGTTAGTGGTTGCCACAGCGGATCATCTGTTTCCATTTCTTCCTGTCCTTTGCATCTTGCTCTGTCACACCAACCACCTGCATGTCCTCTCTCACCACATCCATAAACCTTATCTTAGACCTTCCTCTTTTCCTGTTACCTGGTAGCTTCATCCTTAGCATCTTTTTCCCAATATACTCAGCATCCCTCCTCCATACATGCCCAAACCAACGTAATCTTGCTTCTCTGGCTTTGTCTCCAAACCTTCCAACCTGGGCTGACCCTCTAATATACTTATTCCTAATCCTGTCCCCCCTCGTCACGCCCAGTGCAAATCTTAACATCATTAACTCTGCCACATCCAGCTCACACTCCTACCTTTTTGTCAGTGCCACTGTCTCCAACCCATACAACATAGCTGGTCTCACTACCCTCTTGTAGACCTTCCCTTTCACTCTTACTGGTACTCGTCTGTCACAAATCACTCCTGACACTCTTCTCCACCCACTCCATCTTGCCTGTACTCTCTTCTTCACCTCTCTTCCACACTCACCGTTACTCTGAACTATTGATCCCAAGTATTTAAACTCATCCACCTTCACCACCTCTACTCCTTGCATCCTCCTCATTCTTCTATCCTCCCTCTCATTCACACATATATATTCTGTCTTAGTCCTGCTGACCTTCATTCCTCTTCTCTCTAGAGCATATCTCCACCTCTCCAGGGTCTCCTCAACCTGCTCCCTACTCTTACTACAGATCACAATGTCATCTGCAAACATCATAGTCCACGGGGACTCTTGTCTGATCTCATCTGTCAACCTGTCCATCACCATTGCAAATAAGAAAGGGCTCAGAGCTGATCCTTGAAGTAACCCCACATCCACCTTAAATGTATCTGTCACTCCCACCGCAGACCTCACAGCTGTCACACTACCCTCGTACATATCCTGTACCACTCTTACATACTTCTCTGACACTCCTGACTTCCTCATACAATACCACAACTCCTCTCTAGGCACCCTGTCATATGCTTTGTCTAAGTCTACAAAAACACAATGCAACTCCTTCTGACCTTGTCTGTACTTCTCCATCAACACTCAGAGAAAACATCGCATCTGTAGTGCTCTTTCCCAGCATGAAACCATACTGCTGATCACTACTCATCACGTCCCTTCTTAACCTAGCTTCCACTACTCTTTCCCATAACTTCATGCTGTGACTGATCAATTTAATCCCTCTGTAGTTACTACAGCTCAGCACATCACCCTTATTCTTAAAAATCGGTACCAAAACACTTTTTCTCCATTCCCCAGGCATCCTCTCACTTTCCAAGATTTCACTAAACAATCTGGTCAAAAAAGTAAATATACTATAAGGGGCACAGCGTGTTACAATAAACAGCACAGTTGAAAGGACATTTTGTTCAGTCATTTGGTTACATGCATCAGTGGCTAGTTTAGTAAGCACACATTCTTTAAGACTATAGAAAGGAGTTGTTTTAAGCTGATCTCTGACGTGTGTGTGTGATATATATAAAAAATCTATAATATGGGTCTGAGTTGCTCCATCGGAATTACGTTTCATCGAAATGTAAACCCTCAAACTCACTTTCGTGAAAGTGCACTTTGTCGAAAATACACTTTCACGAAACAAAAATTAACGGGGGAAAAATCACATTTATGCAGGGGGGCAAGCCCCCCTGCAACACCCTACTTAAATATGCTAACTCTGAGATCGCACTACAGTGGGGAAAAGGATGTATTCCCTTATCCCCACTGCAATGTGATTTGGCTAGTCGGCTTTCGCGAAAGTGCACTTTCGATGTAGTGCACTTTTGCGGAAGTGGGCTCTTCCTTCTGTTTGTCGAAGTTTAACTTCGACAAACAGAAGGAAACCCATATATATATTATACACACACATATGTATGTATCTCTTTTATATATATATATATATATATATATATATATATATATATATATATATATATATATATATATATAATTTATTTAATATATGGGTCTACTTCTGTTTGTCAAAACACACTTTTTCAACAAACAGAAGATCAAACCCACTTAAGCAAAAGTGCACTACATCGACAGTGCACTTTCGCATAAACAGATTTACCAAAGCACATTACAGTGGGGATAAAGAAATATAGCCTTTCCCCACTGTAGTGCCGTCCCGGAGTTAGTATATTTAAATGGAGGGGTTGGGGGGCACCCCCCACATGGGGGGTGCAGGGGGGGCTTGCCCCCTGAAAAATAGTGTTTAAGGTAGTTTGTTTTGAATTGGCTTTTGTGAAGGTGCACTTTCTCTCTCTGTCTCTATAGATATAGATATAGATATATATATATATATATATATATATATATATATATATATATATATATATATATAGATATATATATATATATATATATATATATATAGATATATATATAGATATAGATATAGATATATATATATATATAGATATAGATATAGATATATATAGATATATAGAGATATATATATATATATATATATATATATATACATACACCCAAGCACATGCATACATACGTATAGATTTGTGTGTGTATCTATACATATTTATTTATAGGTGTGTACATGTTCATAGCTGTGTACTAGGCTAATGGCCCTGGAACCTTTGCAAGCCTAGCCCATAGGATTAACCTGGCATTGTGCCACCCAACCTTGGTTCCCAGTGATGCTGTCGAGTAGAGCCGCTGGAGTGATCACCAGGGTGAATTTTCTCTTCTTCCATCCAGTCATCAAGATCTCTTTTGAAGAGGGGCCAGTGAGGTGCTCTGCTTGACGTGTATGGGAAGTCTGTTCCATAGCATGGGCAGTCTCTGGGTTATGAACCTGTCCCTCCAGCATGTTCTGTTGATTGCGGTAATGAGGTTGAGGTCTCTGGAGTGTGTGGTGCGGAGGGATTGGGATTTCTTCAGATGTAGCATTTCTAACAGAGCTGGGTCAGACATGGCTTTGTTAGTCAAGCAGAGATCGCCTCTAAGTAGGCGACATGAGACCGAGAATAGTTGGAGTTTTTTGAGTCTGTCCATAAAAGACAAGTGTTTAAGGCCTAGGATCTTCTTTGTGAGGTACTTTTGCGGCCTCTCCAGTTGTTGCAGGTGTCTAGTGAGGTACATGCCAAATGAGGCATTGTAGTCTATGATTGGCCTAATGAGGCAAGAGTCGAGGGAGACAATGACCTCTTTCTTCTTGGATGCAAAATCCTTAGTAATGAGATGTGCCACATGGAAGGACTTTCTGACCACAGTGGCAATGTGGTGGTCAAAAGGGAGGTTGCTGTCAACCTGTGTTCCTAGATCTCTTGTAACACCTTCTGTGATTAGTGGACTACCATTGATGTGGTAATTCATGGGAATCGGGTTTTTCCCAAAGGGGATGACTACACATTTGTTGGTATTGAGCTTAAGGCCATGGTTCTGCCACCAGTCAGTGGTCTCAGTGAGGCCTTTCTGTAGGATGTCAACATCACTTGGGGAGTTAATAATTGTTCCCAACTTGCAAAATTGTCTGAGTTTTTGTCAACCAGAGTCCCTTCCTTCTTGTGGGCTTGGACTTCAGAAAAGTAAATATCAAACAGGAGAGGACCCAGGACCAAACCCTGTGGGCTCCACTCGTGACTGGTCGGCAGTCTGACTTGGAGTCAGCTACTTTCACTCTGTGGGTTCTATCTGTGGGCCAGTTTGCAACCCACCTAGTGATATAGGGGTCGATGCCTAGCTTAGTGAGTTTTTTTTATGATTCCTGAGTGGGGAATGGTATCAAAGGCCTTGGCCGTATGAAGGTAGGCTGTATGAACCACCTTGCCTTCATCCACAGCTCTGGTGACTGACTCAAAGAAGTCCACCAGGTTGAGCAGGCATGATCTACCCTTCATAAAGCCAAACTGTGTGGGATCCAGAGTTTGGAGATTCCTTATATCCTTGTTTATTAGGTCCGTGATGATGCGTTCCATAGCTTTGCATATCAGACTCTTCAGGTTAATGGGGCGATAGTTTCTAGGGTCTGTAGTCGCTCCTCCTTTGTGGAGAGAGATGACCTGTAGCAGTGTGCCATTCGGTAGGGACAAAGCCTGAGGTGAGGCTGTGATTAAACAGGCACACAGATGAGGTGCCAGTTCACTCTGTAGTTCATGTAGAACACAGCCAGGGATATTGCCAGGTCCCATAGAAGCTGTATTCCTGGCCTTGGACAGTGCTGTTTTAACCTGTGCAGCAGTAATACTGAGTACCTGGAAATCTACTGGTATTGTGATTAGTCCTTTGGGGGGGGGGGGGTAAAGTTGGCACTGAATCTGTCGGCCAGTATATTGGCAATGTCTGGTGGCTCATTATAGGAGGTACCGTTGTGCAGTATCTCAGAGTGAATCTGGGTATTGCCGTGAAGATTCTTTACATAACTATAGTAGGCCTTGTGGTTGTCTTTACTATCTCCTGCAATTCTGTTTTCATAGCTAGCTTTAGAGGATTTGATGAGGGATCTCAACTTTCTGTTGAGGCTGATAAGGGAGTTTTTCCAGTCTTGGGACTTCACCTTATTCCACATCAGTTTCTTCTTCCTGTTGTAGAGTGTTTATGGCAGGGGACCAGCAGATTGGCTTGCTTTTTTTGGCGGAGAGCATCTTGGTCCTATTGGGTATGGCGAGATCCATTCATTTGTGTACGTGTTCGTACAGTGCATTGGTGTACGATTCGGCGGTCATGCAACTTTTCTCCATTTGCAAGGGTGCTGTGAAGTTAGCCTCCTCTGGTTTTAGGAACCCAAAGTTAGCTTTGGAGAAGTTTTTCATGGTGCTTACCTTTGTGGGGTGGGGGGTGGGAGGGATGTGGATTTCCAAGGTAATTAGTTTGTGGTCTGATCTAACCAGAGAGGAGTTGACTATTGTAGAGCAACGGTTGCCCATGTTCATAATGACCAGGAGAAGGATGTTGCTGCCTCTAGTGGGGGCAAGAACGAGCTGGTCCAGGGCATTGGAATTAATGAGTTCCAGGAAACGTTGGGCAAGTGTATTGGTACATGAGTAGTTTTCCCAGTTAATGGAGGGGTAGTTGAAGTCATCCAGTATGAGAGTGTTAGGTTGGACCCTAATATTCTCCAGGGTGCTTGAGAACATGGAGTGTGAGTCTTGGGACATAGTTGGGGACCTGTAGCAGGCCACTACCTGAATCGCTGTCTTACCTAATGTTAGCTGCACTTGAAATATCTCTGATGTGTTATGTTAGGATACCAGTCTGGAGGTGTGCACATCCTTTATGAATATGGAAACACCACTGCCTTTGGAGCTTCAGTCCAAGTTCTTTGTCCAAAAGGTGTGGAATGAGTTTTATAGCCTGGTAGTGCGGGGGCGCTTTATGCTGCCTTGAACCACTTCTCTGTTACAGCACAAATTTCAATGTTCTCCATTTTAAGGAGTGCTGCGAGCGACTGCATTTTGAGATTTAGACTTCTAGCATTGAGCAGCATGACCCTTAGATTGCATTTGTTTGTAGTTGTTAGGGTGGTAATTTGGTCTTTGGAACACCGCCTAAAAAAGGCACTATAGGGGTGGCAAGAGCCTTGGCCAGTATCCAGAAGCCCAGGGGTGACAGATGCAGGCCATCTCTGGCAAAGCATCAAGGTCTGTCAATTATGTCATCCCAGGCAGACAGATACTAGATCCCCTTAGAATGACACCATGTGTGCGTGTTTATATATACATATATTTTTAAAAGAAAGATTAAAGGTCTGTATACTTTTTGAAAAATAAATTGAACCTGTAAGCTTAAGTAGAGCAAACTGTGCAGACATTTGTACATTATCTAGATTGCATCTTTGTAATTCTCTCATTTTAAAATGACAGTTAATAGAATCATTGATCAAAGATGCTGATAATATTGATGCAATACACATTTTAAGAGGCCTCATATTAGTAGTAATAATAATAATACCCATTTATTAACCACATAGATCCGCAGTACACACAATCCCTTTTCAGGGGCAATTTTGAGAGCAGTGCCTGGTTAAATGACACAGTATTCAAACGAGCTGAGGAAATCAAACCTTGTACCACAGTAATTTTAACTCATAACCTTAAACCTATGCACCAGCTGACAGACTGATATACAGCTGTGAAGGACTGAAGGGAAACCAAGGTGGGAGAGACCATAACTAACAGCCATAGTGCCATTGGCTAAGACATGTCCAACAATAATTCATATTATTTAACACGGGTAGAAACCCCAAAGCGATTCTAAGTTGCTTTCTGCTCTAGTGTAGCCTTCACATATTTTTCTCAGAGGATTTCCTATTTAAATTTCTAGAAACTCATCAGATTCACAGTTGTCCATAATTTCCATTGTTACTGGAAATTAAAACAGTCATTGAATCTAGAACCAAAATTTACTGTATGCAGGCTGACTAAAATTGGCAATTTCTGCCTGTTATTTTTGCTACCTTTTATTTGGAAGGAATATAGAAATCAGGAGGCTTAGTCAGAGGAGGCAGTGGTTTGCATTCAAAGGAAAGGCAGTCTTTGCATATTGCTGAGTGGCTTCCACCTTGAGTTTGTAAATTTGCAATGAAATTAAATTTCTTGTCAGATAACACATTCATACATTTATAAATTGTTATTAGGCTAATGACCCAGGGGGCCTTTTGAAGCCTAGCCAAGTTTTCCTGAAAGAATTATTATTTTTTGTATCCAAATAGGACATTGAGGGCCATGCCTTTATAAGCTGTCGCTGTCCATAAGTGACATGGGAGCCAGGCCCAGTGTAAATGTCTTATTCCCAATCTGCTGGTCTAGGTTGTGCTTAAACTGGATAATAGATGAACTCAACTTCACATGGATGGGAAGCCTGTTCCATAGAAGGGGCAGTCTGTGGGACACACATCTGTCTCTCCAGCATGTTCTGTTTGTCATAGACAAGCTTCAAGTCCCTAAACTTTCTATTTCTGGAACTGTTTGACTTGTGAATATGCAGGAGACTCGTAAGTGTGGAGTTTGCGGATGCCTTGTAAGCCAGACACAGATCACCTTTCAGCAATCTATGGGAGACTGAGCAGAGGGAAAGGGCTTTAAGGTGCTCTGCCTAAGACAGGTTTGTTACGCCTTGTTTTCTTTTTATAAGGAGCCTTTGAGGTCACTCTAGTTGTTGCATATGCCTAGTCAGGTACATACTGAAGAGAACATTCTTCTGTATGACTGGTCTGATAAGGGCAGAGTACAGTGGGATAATGAGCGCTTTAGACCTAGATGCTGTGCCCTTATAAGCTGCACAACATAAAAGTATTTCCTCAACACTGTGGCCATGTGGTGGTTGAAGGCAAGGCTACTGTCTACGTGCATACCCAGATGCCTGACCACTGGGATGACTCTTTGGGGTGTATTTTCCACATGGTGATTAGCAGGGATGGTTGACTTCCCAAAGGGTACAATTTTGCATTTCTTAGCATTGAGTTTAAGACCATGGTTTGGCATCCTTTGTTGGTCAGAGATAGGCCTTAGTGAAGATTGCTAGTATCTGCAGGGGAGTCTGTAATAACCCTCAGCTTGCAACCATCTGCAAACAGATTCAGCCATAAACCTTCAGAATTTGCCAACATTTCAGAGAAGTAGATGCCAAAAAGGAGTGGGACCATTACCAAGTCTTGGGGGACTCTGCTAGTGACTTGCCTCTTGTTAGTGGTGACCTCACTTGTTTTGACCTTTAGGGTCCTATCAGTGAGCCAGTTGGCTATCCAGCGGGTGATGAAAGGGTGTATATCTAAATTAGTGAGCTTGTTTGTAATGCCTGAATGAGGTTTTGTAACAAAAGCCGTGGCCAGGTCGAGGTAAGCTATGTGCACAGTCTTGCCTTCAGCCAGTGCTATGGTGTCCCACTCAAAAAACAAAAGTCCACTGGATTTAATAGACATGACCTTCCTTTAACCAAGCTGAACTGTGATGTGTCCAGCATTTGTAGGTTACCTATGTCCTCATTTATCATGTCTATGCTGATCCTTTCCATGGCCTTGCATGTAGTTAGCCAGATCAATGGGTGGACCTCCTTTTTGCAGGGGGATGACTGCCCATCTTCCATTCCTTGGGCACAAGACCTGACTGTAGGCTCCATTTGAAAAGTGATTAAAGTGGACCAGAGAGGTCATGTTTCATGCTATTAAGTAAGCATTCCAGGATGTTATTGGGGCCCATCGATGCAGTGTTTTTGGCCTTGAAAGGTGCATTGATAGCTTGTTCCATAGTAGTGGTTGGGGGGGGGGGGGTTGTGGCATGCAATATTTCTTTGGAGTGTCGGGGGGGAGTGGGGGGAGAAATTGAGTTGATCTTGTTGGCCAAAAGGTTGGCAATGGCCTCCAGTTCAGTGTGGGTAATGCCATTCACAAAAAGTTCTTCTCCTTGTGTATTTCCAGTGAGGTTACAGACATAGCTTTAGAAAGGTTTTTGGTTGTACTTGCTTCAGAAGCTATTTTTTTCTTCAAATTTAGCCTTTGAAGTGTTAATTAATCCTCTTGCCTGTTTAGATTGGTCGGGGGCTTTTAGTATGTATGGCTTTATTCTTCCTATGCTTGGCCAAGATTTTCTTATTCTACAGTTGTATAACTGATTGATACTGTGATTCCACCAGTGTGACTTGTCTTTTGAGTTTTTCTTATTCTTAATGAGTGGCTGTACAGAGATTTTGTAAATAGCTCAGCATATTGCTATTGTTTTTCCTGTGTTTAAGAGTGCTTGAAATTTAGCCAAGTTGGTGTTTAGTAGAGAGATGTCAGCCTTGGAATAGTTCCTAAAGGTTTTTGGTTTTGCTGTATCCACGCATTTAATTTTTATCTCAAACAAAACCGCCTTATGGTCAGACCTTATGAGTAAAGCCATTACACTAAGTGAGGAACATCGGCCCCCCCTCATGTTCATGAGTACAGGTTCAAGGATATTTTCAACCCGGTATACCCACTTCCTACATGTCCTACACACTTTATTCTTCATGTTATTGGTCTGGTGAGAAGAAAAGCAGAAAGTAAATCTTAGCAAGCATGGTAACCGGTATTGTGAGAGCATAGTGTACATTGCTAGCACATTATTTGCTGTAGACTTCGGTTTATCCTTGTAACTCTTCAGTTGTATACTTTTGTAACAAGAAAATTAGTAAGACCAAAACTCCAGTGTCATACCAAAAGAGACAGCTACACCTAATGGAGATTATGACATTGAAAAAATATACTGTTATGTTCCTTGTTCCTAGTTAATTTGTCATATAAAATCATTGTTCCTAGTTCATTTGGCAGAGTGTATTTGTTTTTGTGTTTTTACACTAACATAAACATATTTTTCTTTGTAGTGTTTTAATCTAGGATAACGGTGCACAGTTGCTGGATTTAGTTTCCAGTATGCAGGTAACTCACCAACTTGAACTCTTTCCTGGGTGTACTGTGATTTTGCTGCTGTTCAAAGATGTTAAAAATGCTGGAGATCTACGCAAGAAAGCAATAGAAGGATGCATCGAAGGAGCTTTACTTAACCCATCAATGGTAATTATAGAGGCATAGAAAATATTGTGTTATTTTAACAATAGCTGTCACCACTAGTATTCCTTCTATCTGTACATGTTGAGGTTGACTTACTTGTTTAATTTTGTCAAGTGTTTAATCTGAAAATCAACACTTGTATATTCTTAATTGGTTTGCCGTTAGTTTAAAGGGGGCACAGAATTCCCAAATTTTCTGGAGTTTATCTTCGGACTGTACTCAACTTGTTACACAGTTTGATAATTATAATATACCATATCGGGAGAAGAGAAAACAGTTATTTAAAATAGCACAAAAAGGGATAGCATTTGAAGTATTCTAAAAGCTATTGGTCAGTCACTGATTTTTGTTTGCTTCTGCAAAACTGATGATTAAGAGAGCTGCACAGAGCCAAGCATCCTTTATATTGTTTGACTGAGGTGGTCTGTGAAAGGTGAAGTTGTGGGTGGAGTTAACAAAACAGATTTAGATACTTTGCATTTTGCTTCAGTCCACTAAGAGCAGTGTGCATTAAAAATTTGACTGGGTAATTAATATACTGCATGCAGGTGAATTATGTGTTATCAGCAAAATCAAAAATGCATGGTGCTAATACAAATGTAGTAGGCACAACTGCTGCTGCACCTGGGTGTCAGAACTGTTTGTTTTCTGCAAGGTGGTAACATTAAGGAGGGAAGAAAACGGTTAAAGTCTTACATAGAAAAATTATCATGAGATTGGTTTTGCAGTATAGGAGGACATATTTAAATTGAAAGAAGGAACTTAATAAATTAATGTACAGGCAGAAATTGATGATATGGAGGTACAGTAAGGAAGAAAAAAGTGGACATAACTGAGGAAGATTCTGCATCTTCATGTTGAAAAAGAAATATTGATGTTGCTTTGAGGTTATGGCTAATGGGGAAGAAAGTAGATGGATTGTATTTAGTAGCAGGAAACCGGAATATGCCAAGAGGAGCTGAGAATAGTACAGGAGCAGAGCGAACGCAAAGACAACAAAAAATGTTTCACAGAAAGCACTTTTAGCAAATCCCAAAATCTTTTTTGCAGGGGGTGCAAACATCCCCCCCAGCAGTTAAATGCATCTACTTTGAGGTCTCACAACACTGGAGAAAATGGAAACATTTTCACTCAGATGGCATTCATGGAAACTTTTTTTTTTGTCTGCTTTCTGTCATACTGACAGCCATCACAGTGCCACGACTTTCAGTGGGTTTTTTCTCCCCCTCCCCATATTCTACCCTGGTCATTTCCAAGTTTCAGCCAGGGCCAGTGAGGATCTTAAGAGTGTCCTGAGGGGTCATGCTGTCTGTTTTCAATCTGGGGTTCATTTTTTTCTTTATAACATAACTGAAATCCCCATCCCTAGTGTATAGTGGCAACATCCACAGGTGGGCATGCAGTGGGAAATGTTCCAGTTTATTGCCCCACCTCCACAGCAGCTCAGCTATATCCACCTACCTACTCTCAGGACTCTGCCTCCCAATGCATGATACCCTCAGTTTCGTCTAGGGATTGACTCAAGATCTACCCATGTCACCACCACTCCTCTCAGGGTGGTAACACCCATCTCTTCTGGCTACTCTTTCAGTTGCCCAAGCAGCTAATTGAACTTGGGTCACCTGAGCTGTAGTTCATAGGTTTTTACTAGGTTAGTGACCACAAGGGCCGTTCTAAGCTTACCATGCATCCCAAGTCTCTTACAGGTTCTTGGTACCTTTGATAACTGTAAGCAGGGATTTGGGAGATGAAAAATCTGCAAGCAAGGACCTGGGACATAAACCATTTACAGGCTACTTGTGTCCATTAGAGACATGGGTACCAAACCAAGGATGAATTTCCTGTTCCCTATCCAGTTGTCCAAGTTGCACTTGAATTGGGTTAGAGAGGAACTCTGCTTCACATGGTTGAGGAGCCTATTCCATAGAAGGTGTAGTCTGTGGGATACATACCTGTCTCTCCAGCAGGTCCTATTTATATCACAGGCAAGGTTTAAGTCTTTAGAATGGTTTATTCTGGTGCTGCTTGTTTTGCAGATATGCAGGAGACCCATCAGGATGGGGTTTGAGAAGGCATTGTATGCCAGCCATAGATCTTGTATTAGACAGTATTCAGGGATAGGGCCTTGTGGTGCTCAGCACAGGACATGTTACTTAAACCTTGTATTCTTTTAGTGAGAAACCTCTGTGGACGTTCCAGTTGTTGGATATGCCTGCTTAGGTGCATAGCAAAGGGTCATTGTACTGCATGATAGGTCTGATGAATGCAGAATACAGTGTAACAATGACTTCTTTGGACCTAGATGCCATACCTTTGTTTATAAGCTGCACTACATAGAATGATTTCCTCACTACTGTGGACATGTGATCGTTTAAAGCTAGATTGCTGTCTGTGTTCCCTTGACCCTTACTGTTGGATCAAGTCTTAAGGGTGTGTATCAATATGATAGTATCCTTTCAGAAGTCATCCACGCCTGGTAACTGTTATGCATTTACCGCTATTTAGTTTTAGTCCATGGCTCTGACACCAGTCATTTGTCTGTGTCAGTCCTTCCTGGATAACATTTGTGACAGTGGGGAATTCTGTGACTGGTTCTAATTAGCAATCATCTGCATATTTTAGTCAGCCAGAAGCCAATGACATTGGCCTTGACTTCAGAGAAGTAAATGCCAAAAATCAGCAATCCCAGGACTGATCCCTGACTGACGTTTTGCTTGTGACTGGCCTCCTTGTAGAGGTGGACTCCCCAGTTCTAACTTCCTGAGTCCTGTCTGTGAGCCAGCTGACTATCCACTGGATGACATAAGTGATTATACCTACCCTTGCTTCTACATTTCATCTAGTCCAAGGAGGAGCATTGTAAGGAACATGAAGAATGAGCAACATCATGGGACAGAAATGAGCAAAACCAGGGCTGGATACCCAAGCCTTCTATTCCTCAAGGCATTCAGGGTTTAATGCTAACCCAACTAGTTAAGGTTCTGCTCTGGAAATCTGTTCATTTCCCTATCAGCCTCTTCCTACCCATCTTGTAGTGTGGATGCCTGCCTCCAACCAGAATATTATTTGTATTACATGCCACAGATATTGTGTGTGGCCTTCTTTCATACTGTTTTCTCACCTGAGTAACCAGTGCAGTATTGGCTTGGACCATGTTGAAGTAGAAGACACCAGTTAACTCTCTTATCTAAAGCCTTTACTGAGGTAGACACCAATATCTAATATGTTCCACATTCATTACAACCAGCTAGAAACAGCCACCTGGTGACTGCCTTCCACAGCATCATCTTCCTAGCTTTCTCCATACTGGACACCAGTCCAAGCAGAGTCTCTCCCTTCATTGATCCTGCATGGCATACACGTATTGACTAATCCTCTGGTTTCATCCCACCAAACACCATTAATACTGTCACTAGTCCTACAGATGTAGCTTTGCTGCTGCAGGTTCAGCCAGTATCACCTCTCCTGATGCCTGGCTTTGTTTTTTTGTCATTCTAGTATCCCTTTCATAGCCAGTAGTCATCATCAGCCCTAATGCCATCAGGTACCCAGACATCATTTTACCTTTCTTTTTTTTTTTTTTTTTTTTTTATTGCATGGTATGAACTCCCAAGTCTAGCACACCAGACATAACTGGGTAGCTCTTACCATGTATTTTGATGCAGTTGACACTAGTGACTCTGGCAGTTGCCATGGTGCTGCTTTGTCTATAATGGGCTGAATTTTTGGTGTTTAGTTGTCTAACTCTTCATGACTTCAGGGACTTTAGAACATCAGGCCTCGATATTAATGGCTGTGTCTACACGTTCTTGCAAATTCATATTCATTACTTCTCCAGATGCCCATCTTAGCCTCTGCCACCACCTCCTTCTTTTGCTTTCAGATTTTCCCCAGCATCAGAAACTTCTTTAGTGAATACTGTCTTCACATTTTGTGCTAGGACTGAGGACTGTAGTACTTGCCACAGCCACTGTGCTGCTACTGGCCAGGAAAAGTCCACTAGCCATGGTGCCACTCCTACTGTTGATCCAGGCTAGATCTAACTGATACATTAAATTCTTTGAAGATATGTGTTGTTTGGGATGAGACAGACAGGCACAAATTATGGCAGTGATATCAAGATATCAATGGTGTACTTTATGGCTTCCGCTATTTGAGGACCTCATCAGTTCACATCTTTAAACATGAAGTCATAACAGATGTGAAAGTAAAGGGCCAGGCCTTGTTGGCTCTGAATGCATGTTTTCAGCCTCAATAATCGCTTACATCACTAGAGGGAGAGAGAGAAAGAGATGTCCGGTGAGGTATAAGCTATTTTCTTGTGTATTATCTGATTTGACGTTGTTGCTGTCTACAGAATTCTCAAAAGTTTTTTTTCCTAACACAGCAGTTCAAAAGCATCAGTCTTGCAGCACACAGCCTAATTTATAGTTCAACTCTCTCAGCCTTCTGATATTAATGGGAACACTATAGCTCTGACTATTCAGACCTTTCTTGACGTAGCAATGTCTTCCTCCTTTAATGTCATCTAGATTTGCAAAAGTTTTCCTTCCAAGAAGAAAGGGTGTTTTTATTTCATAGTTGCAATCGCCATGTGCAGAAATTCTTGAGCCCATATAAATAAAATCTGTCACTTTCTCTGCTTCTCTGTATCTTTCCAAATAATTCATAGGTTAGATGGCATAATCTTAGTTTTTTAATGATGAGCAAGAAGCCAGCTTTTGCACTTTCTGCTATCACTTTCATCAGCAGGCATTTCAACCCTTACTCACTTTCAGGCATCAAAGTTCTTTTGTTTGCACATCTGAGGTTG
This sequence comes from Protopterus annectens, assembly GCF_019279795.1. NCBI lineage: Eukaryota > Metazoa > Chordata > Ceratodontiformes > Protopteridae > Protopterus > Protopterus annectens. The sequence goes on along the minus strand of NC_056745.1, from coordinate 1,042,448,821 downwards.
GTAATATTTCTCCCTGCAGGTTTGATTCCAGCATTCGATTTATTTTTCAAGGTTAGTATACTGTGCCTCTGTCTAACAGTGACACAGAAGTGATACCCGGGGTAAACCTACGATCTCCCATCCACTCATCAAGATTCCTCTTGAAGAGAGTCAGTGAGGGACTCTGCCTAACCTGGACTGGGATTTTATTCCAGAGTGAAGGGAGCCTCTGGGTTATGAATCTGTCCCTCCAGCATGTCCTATTTATTTCAGTGCTGAGGTTCAAGTCTGTCGAGCGCGTAGCTCGATGGGATTTGGATTTTCTGAGGTGCAGCATGTCCATTAATTCCGGGTTGGACATGGGTTTATACGTCAGGCCCAGATCACCTCTGAGCAGGCGGTATGCCACTGAGTAGAGCTGGAATTTCTTTAACCGGGCAGCATATGGCATCTGTTTGAGCCCTTTGATCCTCTTGGTGAGGTACTTTTGGGGTCTTTCCAGTTGCTGCAGGTGTCTGGTAAGGTACATCCCAAAAGGGGCATTGTACTCAATTATGGGCCTGATGAGGGATGAGTAAAGAGGCACGATGACCTCCCCTGATATAGATGTGAATCCCTTCATGATTAGGTGGGCTATATAAAATGTTTTTCTAACCACTTTGGCCACGTGGTTGTCAAATGAGAGATTGCTATCAACTTGGGTCCCCAGGTCCCTAATTACTACTTCTGTACTTAATGGATTACCACCTATGTGGTAATTTGTGAGCACTTTGTTTTTGCCAAAGGGGATGACTGTACACTTTTTACGTTTAGCTTGAGGCCATGACTCTGGCACCAGTTGTCTGTTTCTATGAGGCCCTTTTGGAGGATGCTTGTGTCGTCTGGAGAGTCGATTATGGCGCCCAGTTTGCAGTCATCTGCGAACTTGGTCAGCCACAGTCCTTCCGTGTTGGCCTGTACCTCCGAGAAATATATGCCGAACAAGAGAGGTCCCAGGACTGAGCCTTGTGGGATGCCACTTGTAACTGGTTTGGAGTCTGACATGGCTCCAGCAATTCTAACCATGTGGGTTCTGTCCTCGAGCCATTTTGCAGCCCATCTAGTGACATAGGGGTTTATATTTAAGCTGGTGAGCTTGTCTATAATGCCCGAGTGGGGTATTGTATCGAAGGCTTTTGCGAGGTCCAGATAGGCTGTGTGGACCACCTTCCCCTCGTCCATGGCCTTGGTGACTGTTTCAAAGAAATCAACCAGGTTTAAGAGGCAGGATCTGCCCTTAACAAAGCCGAACTGGGTAGGATCCAGTGTCTGTAGGTCCCTAATATCTTTATTTATGAGGTCCATGATGATCCTTTCCATAGCTTTGCAGACCAAGCTAGTCATGCTTATGGGGCGATAGTTTTCATGGATCATGTTCCTCCCTGTCATATCATCCTGGTTCAGCCATCAGGGATGGTGTGCCTCTCCCATTACACCCTGAAGCTAATCTGATATCTTAGCTGCTTTAGCTTCTTTGAGCAACTACTGTACCTTTCTTTCTGGAAAAGTAGTTTCCACCCTAAGTCCTTTGTGAAAGGCTCTTGTAAAATTTACTTGGACACGTACAAGCACTTGACTTTTTTGAGAGCTTGGTACAGTGTAAACACATTTTAATCTGAACTTACGTTGGTCCAGCCTGTTCAGTTTAGGCCTTGTATAGTCTGCTGTCAGGATGCTTCTTGCATCCATTTTCAATTTCCACATCTTTGCAGTGAAGCTTCCTTGGTATTTATGAAAGAATTTAAGGCTTTCTTGTTAAGAATGTCTTTCACGTTTGAATCCTTGTGAAGAAGCATTTTCTTCCTTTGGACCTGTGTTTCATTTTGGAGATGTTTACTGTTCTGTCAACTTGGAAAAGGTATTTTTTTTTTTACAAGATTTCTTTCCTGTTTTGCAGTTGCCTCTTGCTGGGAGGATTTCAGAATTGCACACACTCTACTTTACCTGATCCCTTTACATAAATATTGAATTTCCTCTATCAGCCCTCTCCCTTCTTTCAAAGTTGCCCAACTCAGGAAGTCTGAGTCTGTCTATTCACTTGTTTGTATTCCTTTCTGGTGCTTTAATCAAGGTTTCTATCACCACACCTGACCATGAGCCCTCCATCACCCTAAGATTGGTCAACAAATCTATTCATTCCTTTCCATGTAAGAGACCTACAAACTGTTTGCTCCCTCAGACTGAGGGACAAGTGCTGGAAGTATTGGCATCATCAACAGAGGCGATATATATGTTTTTGGTAGTCCCTGCTGTTGCTCCCTGTACATGCCCAGTTAGTGCTGTGAGCATACTGTGGATGTGGCTCAGAACTCTCACTTGCCTCCACAAGTCATGTAGGCCCATAAATGACTCTCTGCCACAAAGCAGACACCTCCACTCTGCTTTGAAGATCTGTAACATGACATGCATTCTTTAGCACATGTTCCTTTTCTGTCATTCTAGAAGAGAGCAGGCATAGGCCCTTCATTCTCCTTCCACACTCCATCAGCTTCTCCAGAACTGGGAATGGTAATGGACCTGGGTCATAGTTGGGGCTTTATCCCCCTATGCCATCAACCAGACAGCCAATGTGAACATCTGCTTTATATCATAGATGTTAACCGGCAACTACATTACTATCCTGACTTGTTTGGTGTGTTTAACACCTTAAACTTATTTCCTTTGTCAAAGGTACAAAAAGCAGGAAGGCTGCAAAACATTGTCTCTGTTAATAATTTGCATTAATTTCTGTTTTATAACTTGTATGATATGATCTTCTAGTTACTCCTGAGCACCTCTTCTGCCAGTGGCCCCACTTGCAGTATTCTTTTGGAGCATGTCTTTAGAGTGATATATGCACAGAAGCTATACAGTCTGTGTACTTTTGCTAGGCATGTAATCTTAACCTTATTTCTAGGTCTAAGATTTCCTTCAGACTAGCAATGCTCAAAGGTATTTTGCAGTACTGAAGTTCACCTCTCAGGAGGTTTTTTTTTCAGTTTTTAGACCTCTGTCTTGAGCATGTCTTCTAACTAAAGCCTTCAAAGTACGGTGCAGAAGTTATGTGAGTGCTCATCCTAATCTACATGTTAGAAGACACTGTAGATACAGAGCATCCTTTCCGTCTGTCACCCATCTAAACATGTCCTCACTTGGGGCTTAGTTTGTGTGTGATAACTGCTTCCAGTGGGCTGTGGAGGAGGAGGCAAACTCAGTGTTTCCAGCATGATCTGCCCAATTACAGTGACAGTATTCTAGTCCATGAGTGAACTTAAAATTACGTGGGACAATTCTGTGTATATAAAGGTCTGGTGAAACTCGTGCCAATCCTAAACAAGTCCCACAACCAGACCATAGTTTCACAAAACCAGCATTGTAATAGTTACGTAGATAAGTTTTTTTATTTCTGCAAATATCATGAGAAGTGCATTTATAATTACTGTTGTCTAACAAATGCAATCAGCCACAATTAAAACCTCTCTTCAGCTGTCAAGAGATGTACTGCATTTGTTAAAACAGAACTTTATTTTCAGAATATGAATCATTGCCCTTCCACCCCATGGGTCTTGATTTAACACCAGTTTGCACTATTGTTGCATCTTGGAAAGTGTTTAACATTCCTGACTGCAATGAATTTATTACAGTGGTTTTAGTTATGCAAGCAACAACCTACAATTGGACTCTTCCTACTGATTAGCTTTGAGGCCCGTTGATTATATAAAGGTACTGGTTAAGTCCTTGAGACACGGGATTTTTTCCATTGGCTTTAAAAGAAGCCGTGGTTATCCCTATACTCAAGAAACCAAAATTAGATCCCAGTTTTCTTGATCATTTCCACCCAATTTCCAACCTTCCATTCTTAGGAACATTTATTGAGAAGGTTGTTTATGAGCAGCTTCTAACCTGTCTTATAGACATTGGCCTTACGAGTCTGTTTTGTCAGGATATTGCACCGACCTTAATACTGAGACCACTCTTATTTGGGTAGTAAATGATCTCCTAATGGCTTGAGACAAGTGTTTTTTATTCAGTCTTGGCCCTCCTGGATCTCTTGGAGGCATTTTGTAGTGTTGATCATGGCATTTTGATTAAAAGTTTAAAGTTCTACTGTGGCCTTTCTTCTACATTCTTAGGTTGGTTTGTGTCATATCTTTCAGACTGATTCCAAACAGTTTGTTTTGGTTTGAACATGTTTTTTTCATACCTTTTTGGACTGTGGATCACCACCTGATTCAGTCTGTCTTGTCACTGCTCATGGTGTATGTGTTACCACTGAGAGACATTAGTTGGAAGAGAGAATTAGCATACCATAGTTATTCTGGTAATCCCCAAATCTGCATGTCTTTTCCCTAGGATCAAATGGCTAGTATGTATTCATTCTCCTTGACACCGTACACCTATGGCTACTGTAGCTACTGTAACAGATTAAAGTTGAGCACCTCTAAAACCTGAGCCTATGGTAGTTCATACTACTTTGAGAGACTTGTGTACCGCTTCTCTTCCAAGCAATATCCTGTTGGCCAATTCCTGAAGAGGTCTTAAAACATATCCCTTTGGCATTGCATATGAAGAGGTAGGATGATTATAAGGCTTACTTTATTTTACATAACTTTATGCGAGTCCTGGTAAAGTGAGGCTACATTGTGCTGGTTTCTTATATTGTATACAGTGTTTTGTGGAAAAACACCTGAATAAATTGAAATTTTGATAGGTGCTGCAGGCTTCAGCTGTTGCAGCTGAGTAGGACGTCTTCAGCACTGGCTTCATTGTTTGTCTTTGTGCAAATAGGATGACAAAGATTGAAGCATAGGAAGCAATGAACATGTTTCCGAGGCGCTAACATTGGTGATTTACACATCCGATAGTTAAACATGGTAAACATTTACTAGGTTTTTCATTTATGAGATTGTCTGACTTGGCATATTCCAGTCACACAAATTTTTGAGCTGATAAATGTCCCCCAAATGCTGTAATGCCTTGAATAGGTAATGTCCCAGAATGATCACATTGACATTTAAGAGGGCCACACTGCCTGCATTGCTCTTTACAAGTAAGAAAAACTGTAGATAGTTTTTGGTATATTCATTTGCTGAAGTTTAGTATCGGATTTCTGCTTTGAGAGTCATTTTTTTATTTGTTTCTTGCAGGTTGTAGACCCATTTCAGATCCTTGTGGCAACCAATAAAGCAGTTTATCAATATAAACTTGGAAAAATGAAAACCAGGGCACTCTCTTCTGAAATTATATTTAGCCTTTCGCCAACTAACAATGTAAGTTGTGGTGTATCTAGAAACGCACAAGTTGATTTTAAACACCTTTTTAATGTAGCTTACATGTACAATACAGTTTTAAGACATTTTAAAAGGTGGGGGGTGCACATTGTTTGAAAATCAAAATTCTGATAATGCTTAATTTTGTTCATATCAATTTGGAAATGACCTGAATAATACTATACCTAAACCAGGAGAGTAGGGCAAGATCCATATTATGTACTTAGAAGAATTCTACACTGTGGCAACATTCTTAGCAGCTATGTGTCCTACACATCTTGTACCTCTTAATGGCACTAAGAAGTATTCAACTACTTGAGTGTCGCGTGCAGCCTCTGATGGTGGTATTAGTTCTGTGGCAGCTTATTTTGGTGATTTCAGTTTTAAATGTGCTTCATATTTTTTATCCACATGTGAAATGAAATATTTAATTGGTAGAAAAATGAAGTGACACTGCCTGCGTGGATAATGGGATAAATGATTGGCACCATTAGATGCTTAAAACTTATTAAACTTATTGGAGGGGTCACCAGAGAAACCAAATATCTTACTTCAGGGGAGGGTTGTAGTACAGAATAATTTGGGTGTACTAACCAGCAACAGTGTTCTGTCCGTTTTTTTCTAACAACTGTTTGGAATCCCAAAACTTAAATATGGGTCCTGGAACAGTCAGGCTTAATATGCAAAAATGAACTAAGTATGTACACGTGTGTGTGTTTGTGTGTGTAATTAGAAATGGAGTAGGAATTGTGGTGAAGATGGTGAATCTTCTGAAGATTGTGAGGGATGTCAGAATTGGTGACATACTTCTGGTAATGACTCCAGTGTGATAACGAGGAAAAGAGTATGTCCAGGCATCGGCTATCAGCCTAGATAAAGCAGGACACCATGAGTTGGTGTTCAAAATGAGGACGCTGAATGCCCATATTGAGATAGAATAGAATGCGAAGACCTCCTGGGTACACATGTATTGGAGGAAAAAGAAGTAAAGAAAGAGAGGCCATTATAGATTTCTGTTTGGCAAATGGCTTGATGGTGGTCAGAACATAGTTCAGCAGGAGAGATGGTCACAAGACAACATACAAGAGTGGCCAGCATGCAACTCTGGTAGATTTCCTGCTAGTGTGAAACATCCCCAGTGAAACTGTCAATCCACAGCATAAATCACTGGTGGCCACAGTCAGCTGCATACGGTGGTCAGAGAAGGCTCTAACATCCAACAGGGGTTAGGCTGAAGACCTGGAAATTGACCAACTGCAGCAGAAACACAGGAGTTCAATGAAATATTCAGGGCTGTAGCACCTCAGAAAGAAGAAGAAATAGGTGAAGTCAAAGAAGAATGGCAGCATCTCTCAAAAAAAACAAAAAAAAAAAAAACAGCTTGTGTGAAGACTGAAGAACAGATAGGCAGCCAAGCCAGGCATGGAAATAAGTTATATAAGGAAAGTTGGGGAATGCAGAAGTACAGGAAGTTATCAAAAGAAATAAGGAGTGCAGAAAAAAGTGAAAGTTAGAAAAGGCAGACCAGGCCAAAAAGGAAAACCAGCTGGCTAACAAACACTCAGAGAGCAGTCACACTAGCAAAGAGAAGGCATCATAAGGCACTCAACCAGCTTCTGGAAAGTGACTTGGCATGTGGCACAAATAATTTCTATCGGGTTGCAAGGCAAAGACAAAAAAGTAATGAATATGGTCATCTGATACTGTTCATAAGGGATGCCATCAACAACCTGGTCTGCAGTCCACTGAACATTAAAATGCAGGTGGAAGGAGTACTACGATGGAAGAGGAAAAAGAGCCCACCACAGAAGAAGAACAGCACTAAAGAAAATTGTCAGGGAAAGCAGCAGAATCAGAAGAGGTCACAGTAGATATGATTGAGATGTTGGCTGAGTTAAGGAAGAAATGTCTCCTGAGGGTACTCCTAACAATATGGAGAGAAAGGCTTATCCCAGATGCCTGGAGAATAAACATTATAATGCCAGTGTACAAGAGCAAAGGGACATTCACAATCGTTGACAGTATAGAGTTGTCATACAGCATGAAAGTGTTGGAGAATGTGATTGGTGACTTGAGTATGCAGAGCAGTAGAAGGTAAGATGGAAAATGAGCAGTGTGGATTCAATGTTTGCAGGGAAATGGATAGTTGCAAGGAAGCTAGTGATGAGGAACGAGTCCAGCTTGGGCATTCCTAGACTTGGCGAAAGCATATGACAAGGTACCAAGAAATTTGATTTGGGCAGTGCTGTGATGGTTCAACTTCCCTTAAACATTGGTACTGTTAGGGCAGGCTATGTACAAGGATCCAATTACACAAAGGTGAACAGCATTCAGATTCACAGATGGTTTCCCAGTGGGAGTGGGTTAACAGTGGGCTCAGACAAATGAACCCTGATGAAGTTAATAATGATGATGGAGTACATTAACAAAGGAAGGAACAGATCAATAAAGCTGCTGTAGTCATATGATGTGACATTACAAGGAGACTCTGGAAAAGAACTTCAGCAAATGATAGTGGAGTTAAATGCAAAAATTGATGTACACAGGATGAAACTAAATGTATACTAGGTAGTTGTCATGACAGCTAATGGGGATATCGAAAGAAGTTAAAATGTGAGATAGAAGGGAAATTTGTGGCACAAGTTAAATAGCTTCAAGTATCTGAGAGGTGGAGATTGAAGTGAAAGGATGTCTGAATATAAAGGTCAAGGCTGGAATTATAAGGGATGCAGCCAACTGGTACAAAATGTCACTGATGGTGTATGACAGAATAATGCCAAGGAAGCCAAAACGTAAAGTTTATAAAACAGTAGTGTGACCAGTACTACTTGTATGGTGCAGAAACCTGGGCAGTGAAAGCAGAGCAGTTGAGAAGGCTAGAGGTGATGGAAATGAACAGCCTGAGATGGGTGGTACGATGCACACTGTGGGACAGACAAAATGAGGACATCAGAAGCCAGAGTTGCCCCAGTTGCAGAGAAGGTCAACAAGGACAGGTTATGTTGGTTCAGGTACATGTAACAGGAAAGCAGATGATTTGGTGAAGAAGATCTAGGAGAAACGGGCAGAAGGCAAGGAGAAATGAGGGTGTCCAAAAAAGAGATGGATGGAGTATGTGGGAGAAGGCTTGCAACAATCAAGCATGAATGTCTTGGAAGCTAAGAGAGAGTCATTGAATCAAGAGATTGTGGTAACTGATGCAGTTCCAAGACCCCATATAGAAAATGGGGGAGGGGATTGATGATTATGATGATGATGAGCACTCTGCCCCCACTGCCTGTTGACCATCAAGCCCCCTCCTGACCAATTGCTCCATTTGTTCCTAATCACTTGGGCAAGGATCAAGCAGGAAAAGGTGTAATTTGGATAGACTCTGGGTGTGGTTCAGTGGTTTCTTCTTTTAACTCTCTGACCCCATAAATGCTCATCTTTTGGAGCTGAAGAAGTAGTAGACAAGCTTTGCTGGTCATCCCTCACATCAGCAAGCAGTCCCACTCCTTCCCCTCAAACCGGGGAATTGGTTTTGCTTGTCTCCTTAGAGAAATCGCACATTCCTGTGTGCTGCCCAAGAGAAGATAGCAGGTCATGCTCCTTCACTATTCTCCCTGTCTGCCTGGGTCACAGTAAAGGTCGCTCTTCACACCACAGTACAAGGCAAAGTTTAATTGTAATTTGTAAAATTTTTAGGTGCGACTCATCTTGTTTATTTCTACCTGTATTCGGTTAGCTAACATCGTCTGATGAAGTCTAAATTGATTTCTAAGAGATGAATCTACTTGGTTTATGTTTATTGTAGTTAAATTTTATTGTATTTTAAAGCTGTTCTTTATTCTTGCTCATTTTGGGTGTCTCTTGTATTTTGTTTCAGTTGTTGCACTTGTTGGCACTGTTTTATTTTTTTCTGTGTCACAGAATGAAAACAAGCAGTAAAATCAGTTGAAAACAGGCTGTGAAGGAAACGGTAGATGAGCTGTATTAAAAAAATATAGGTGCTGCTCAAGCACATTGGAAGGAGTAGTAGTGCTTTCACTGATGCCCATAATGGAGTTACAAAGCTGGTCCTTAGAAATTGTACATGGACTCACCTGCATTGGTCCAGGCATCACATAAAACAAATTATTCTACAATAAGGCTTGTACCAGTCTCTGAACCCCATAAAATTATACTACAAGAACTGCAAGGTCAGCAGAAACATGGATTATATAATTGTGGAGATGCCATTGCAAATTCCTGGGTCTTCACTAGTGGAGGAGGTAACGTTAGTAGAACCAAAACTGGTACTGCCCACTTTTCAGCCTTTTGACTGTAAATGAGATGAAGGCAGCGTCAACATAATGTCAGTTTAATTTTGTTGCTGCTGGCATTAGGACCTGATTAACTCCACTCATCTTACACCCTGCATCTTTCATAAGTACATACACTATTATAATGCATTTAAATGCAGAAGATAATCTAAGCACATGTAAAGTAACAAACTGTGTTTTACTTGCATTCCTGGCAGTGTCAGAAAAACTGCACAGCACTCCAATGATAATGGTGGCCCTACCTTGGACTGACAAGCACTCAAATGGCTCCACTTTGGAAAACAAGATGGATAACCTTATTCAGCAAGTATCACAGATTTTGTTTGACACATCGAAAGTAAAGCCATTGTCACTAGCTAACAAAGCTAATGATGAGATTCACTTTTTTGAATTGGCAGCGCTTTTACAAGGTGAATAGCAGCAGCAAGCCCAGACAGTTATCCACAACTACCTTTGCTCTATTAGGCAGCTGTTAACAGAAGTGGATGATATTAACAGCAGGCACAGCCATAACATTCTCCATTAATAAGACTGGTAGACAGATTGGAAGGTACAAATATGATTGCTTTCTTGCAGAAGGAGCGCTTTCTTTCAAAAGGTATTATTAAATTGATTTTCTGGGAAGAACAGCTTCCTGAAGAGCTGCAGGTATCACCAGCCAGTATGACACTGAAGCACATGCATGTTTCTGTAAGACTACATACAATATAGTATAGGCCTCCCAGGCAGCTTCCATATTTACTCTTAAACTGTGTGTGGATACTGGAGACATCCAGAGAAGGTAAATCATTGGTAATGCTTATTGACAGTCGGACTGTAGCAACACTTCTTCTCTGTATACCTCCTCTCAAGACCTAAAGTATTTTCCAGAGTCTTCTAATTATGCTGCAAGAATGGCCTGCGTGCAGTTTTTAAATATCCAATGATAAGTGAAAGAGCTCTGTTCATCTCTTCTGTATCCCAAGTCAGCCTTAGCCATTACTCAAAGTAGCCTTACCATTTATATTGTAAGCAGTTCAACAAATCTCTCAAGATGAGACTAATGCTCCTGTACATTCTGATGATCATTCTAAGCAAACTAGGTGTCTAGATAAATATGCAGCCATTGCACATCTTTGTGGCAGCCCAACTATGAATAGTTGTAATTCTGACAACTTCTTAAACAGGTTGAAGCCTGTACTCGATACAGAAATCATTTGCCTGCTGATTCTTTTACATCTTAACTACAAACAGGTTCCATGTCTTAGAAAAGATGACAGTATGAATACTAATGCACTTCAGTGAATGAAAATGCAGGAAATGTAGCCATCTTCATCTGTTCTTAAACCTGAGCAATGAAAGCTAGGATCTCAAGGAAGTCCAGTAGAGTCCAGCCACACTGCAGAAAGAAACCTCCTCCATGGATACCATAGCTCCTTTTGGAGTTGATCCGAGTCCATGTTTCATATCAGTGTTTTAAGATTTGTTAGTAGTATGGCACAATTACATATCCTGTCACCCAGAACATGTTCCACTTGTATTAGCATTGTGATCAGCTAGCAAGATTATAAGTACTTTGTGTACTCCAAGCAATTGGAGCTCTTTGTACATGTTTGATATTCATTGTTTGTAGCTTACAGTAATTTAGTAACTTCAGTGGTAATTTGAGGTTACACTTTCTTTTACTCTTTTTGTCTTACCACAGTACCTTTACTCACTGAGTATTGTGCTCACTGTACTGTTTTAACTGCAGTGGTCTTCACGTGACACTTGCCTAGCAGCCTGTCTGATGATGTTCAAATGGCTTTCCAGTATAAGTGGTCTCAACTGTGTAGCCAATTGTTATTCTCTCAGTGCAGTGTTGTGATTATTCTTGTACAGGAACTTAAGATGGTTCATAAACCTATTAAGATGCTTGTCTGGTTGCTTTTTGGGAGTAAACTGAATAGCTTGACACACAACTTGAATAAGGAAGTAGTATTTGTTAGTAAGCAGTAATGTCATATGTACCAGTCTGTCATTTTCCTGGATTATCGATGAATTTTTCACCCTTAAGGGTCCATGTATAATATGGAGCCTATATGGACCAAATGCATGGTGACCAGCCTTCTCCACTTCCTTTTTTCCTGTTCTGAGGGAAAATTGTACACTGAAGATTGCCCAATAATTATAGGGATGATTTTCATGTATCCATCAATTCTGCAATAGACAACATTAAACCATGTGCTGTAAAAGTATTCAAAAGCTCAGAAAGCAGTGTGTCAATGCATGTTGAACCAATGAATAGTGGATGTCCAAAAATGTAAACAAAATCCATCAACCACAGTTATACATTCCACATGCCAAAATTCATTGATTTATAGTAGAATTGATAGGTTCATAAGTAGTCACTTGACATGCAGTCAAGGAAACCACTGAGTTGCCTAGCTCGGTTTTCAAATTTGTGTCAGAGCACTGGCTGGTTAAGCAACTTGTGCAGAGTCACAAAGTATTAAAGCGAAGGCTGAGGGAATCAAACCCAAAACTACAGGAAGCAGATCAACAGCTCACAGCCTGCAAAGATTTAAGGCTATTATAATTTTTCCGGTTTTTGTCCATTCTACTGACAGTCACTCAGTTTTTCCTGTACTATTCATGTCCTACCCTACACTCAAAACTCAGCGTGATTTCTCTAATAGTCAAATGACTGGCAAGCCTTCACAAAGAATATGGTGACAGCATTCCAGCAGGTTAGGCTACAGACTTAGTACTGAACTATGCAGCTTATTGCAGCATCTGTGGTTCCTGTACTAAATTACATGGATTCCAGCATTGACATGCCACTTTTGTTCTAAACATCACTGATCATTTTGCTGCCCAAACCAGGATCGCAGGGTAGCGAGCAGTTATTTCTTATTTCATCAGTCAGTATAGAAGGAACATTTTATATGCCAAGATTCTGCCAGCTGCTGTAAGGTAACCCCCTCCTTCCATCTTCACTGGGTTCCTCTTGAGCAGGATTTGTGGAAGGAAGCTCAAGTGCTGACCAGCTTTGAGCATTGCTTATGTCATCTCAATTAAGTAGTCCTGAAAATCCCTACTCTTACTATCCTCATTGAATGTAGGAAGAAAGAAACAGTTTTTCAGTTCTATAATGTTGATTTATCCCTGGAAAGCCCTTTCAGCATCCATGTTTCCCTATCCTGCCATCAACGCTGTCTGTGCTGTGTACAACAAACTGATCCTGTCTGTACTCACAAGAATAGATCTCCAAGCCCCCCTCCTTTTCCTTTCCTTTGCACAGTAGAGATCCCTGCTGAGTGAACTATTTGCAACCCTAATTCTGACTACGTTTGAACCACTTGCAAGGAGCATTGTGACCCTCACTCTGATGGCAGGCTGGACACATTCACTTGAAAAAAATCAGAATTTTTATTTTTGCCATTAACTCCATATTGTAATTTACCAGACTATCCTATAAGTTATTAGCCTACAGAGATTCCACAGTCTTTCAGGCCTGCCACATCTGTACCACCAAGACTGAATTATTTCCTTTGAGTTCCCTGGAGAAAGAGCTATGCAGCCCCCCCCCCCCCCCCTAGGCATTTTATGTTGCTCATCCCCATCCCAAGTACTTCGATATAAACCTACATATTTTGTCCTTACATACATATACACATAAATAACATGTGGGAGAAGTGAACTGAAAACCTGTGGTAACAACTTATGATCTTAGTGCATAGCTGAGAAAACTTAACTCTGCCAGTTGTGGAGAGGTTTAATGAATTTAAAATTATCTTTTGTACTCTTCTTTTTGCTTACCTGACCAGACTTCCAGTGACTTGCGTGTAGGTTAAAAAATCCAAAAACTAGCAGTTCATTTTGTCTAGAATGGGGAAAATGAAAATTGGTGATCATGTACTGTAAACCCTTAGCAAACAAGGAGAATTAGATTTGTGAGCTTTGGTATTTATAATTAGGTATTCGTTATTCATTGGTGCTTATATCCTCATAATGACAGTATATCTGTTTGAACCGGAACAGACCCTCATGTATTAGGTAATATGTTTCGCCTAACATTTACCAAGCACAGGTTGACACCGTGTCACTTGCAATGACTGGCTTGCACTAAACGTCATCCACAAAGCTGTTCCCTTATTGAGGTAAACTAAAGGTCGTGCACATACTTGAGGCCCCTGCATCCCTATTTGGATCCATCCAATGAGTTAGAAAATTCACTGCGTTTGCCACTGGACAGACTACAATAGTAAAGACATCTGAATATTGCAGGTATAATACAGTCTGACAGGAGAGTAGCCATGTTCATCTGTTATGATTATCTTCGGAAGAACTTCCTCCTCAAACTGGCTTCTGAAAATGTCTTCAGATCAAATGTATAATCTTTAACGTGCTTGTTAAGAAACTAACATCTAGTCTGAAGTGTTCTGGTATTAATTTATATACAAGTTGACATATTGCTCAATTATCAACACAGACAACTTAAAGCAGGGTATTACTACAGAACCCTGATAGCCCCACAAGTAAAAAAAAAAAAAAAAAAAAAAAAAAAAAAAAATTCCTACGGGATATGTAGAGATGATTATAAAATGAAAACTTCACCAGGAAAATATCAGCCATACACAAAGATAAGTGCAAGAAAGATCGACATACATAACACTCAGAAAACACAAAACCCCAAAACAATCTACAAAAAAGTGTTTTTGCAGGGGCACAAACCTCCTTCTCCCTTCCACACACCTAAACTTATACATATCAACTCCATGATGACACAAAGTAGCAAACTCTTAGATATACAAAACAGTGCCGTTGCACAGTCAGACACTACATCCGCAGTGCAATTTGATTAAAAAAAAAATAGCAACTTAAAAATGCTGCCCTACTTCCTATAACAAAACAATGCTCAAAACAAATCCTGAACAGCACCATAAACCAATCATTCAACCAAAATACAGCCAACATTGTATGCATTTGACAGTATTAATTAATTTTATTTCCTTTCATAAAGAAACCTGTCTGCATTCTTACATATTGATATTCTACAATGAGAACTGTAGAGCTATATTTTAAACAGTAGTCACAAGTCTAACCATGGTCTTAAAAGCTGCAAGCCAGATAGATGCTTCTGTTTGTTTTTGATGGCTATTAGTCTCCCAAATTTGAGATGTCATTTGGTTACAGAGCTTATGTACAGTGTGAGGGCTATTTTTGGCATGTGGCAGATAATCAATGCAAGCTTTGGGACTGTTTTTGCGGCATATCTAGGACAACACTTTTCATTTGGCATCAGTGGTCTTGAAATTGATATCCCTTATTCTTCAAAGGGATGGACTTCTTTACCCCATCTGACAGTGACATTATTGCAAAAAGTTGTATGCAGACTATTAGCAGAGATCCAGTATACCACTAAATCACTTATCCTGAATGTAGAAATCTGCTTAATTCCTCTCTGCTAAGAAACTGGCTAGTTGGTTAAAGAGAAGAGCTGCAATGTTTTATTTATTATTTCTTTATTTATTGACATTTGTTGACCAGGAAAGTCACCTGGGCTCGAGACCCATTTTCAGTGGAGGCCTGGGGAGAAAAGCTCCCTTGGGGGGAGTAGGAAAAGGGAAAGGTAAGTGTAGTGGGAAGGTAGAATTAGAGAGTTAAACTTAAAGGTAGGATCAATATAGTTAGAATCTTATTTTTAGTGTTATTCACTGCTTATCTTTCATCTTCACTCATGTAGTGCATGTATGCCAAAACAAATCTCTTCTCAGACCCTTTGGTCTAAATTTTCCGTGCATCAGTGAGCTCATGGCACACTTGTCCCTTGTTCACTCCATGGGACTGTAACTCACCATATTCCCTCTGTAATACTAGTTTGTACATAGTTCAGAGATTACAGTACTACTCTTCTATAAAGCATAATTTAAGTTTGATCTGTTTCAGTGGTGTCTGTGACAACCCCTCTTTGGGCCAGTAATCAAGGAGCCTGAATCCTTACCGCTGACATTGGATAGGGACATGCACTTGGGAGTACAAATGGATACATTCAGTATTTCCAGATCCAGACCTCTGCACATTGTGTAATTTCCCTTAAGAACACACAGGGAACACACACAGTCCAGGGTCTGGTTCTCTCTATCTGTCTCCCTCCAGGTCCAGAATAAGACGCCCCACCAGTACAGCTGTAGGGTTAGGTCCTCTGCCAAGTATCCAGTCCAAGACTTCCAGCACCCTTTCTGTATGCCCAGTGCTTCATGTCCTTGCTGCAAGTAGCTGACACACACACACACACACACACACACACACACACACACACACACACACATTGGAAAGGCTGGCAACGATTTACCTGCAGTGCCCCCTTCTGCTCAGAGTATAACATAGTTATCACCACCACCAGACACTCCACAATCAGCTACTCTAAGGCCCTTAATAAAGGGTGTCCAATTATACTGTGTAGTAATAATACATGTGGTAGTAGTTGACAAAAGACAGCTAGGCCTTCTGGAGTGCCCCACACAGTGACACCAAATAAACAGAAGCACTCTAAAAAGTTAAATACTTTCTACAAGGACCAGCCACAATAAAATTTTGAAATATATTTAATAATAAAAGCACAGGAAAATACTGAGTATATATGTACAGTAAACCACAGAGTTCAAATCACAGGAAATATTGAAAACAACATTGTTTTTCTTATTTGTACAAGTCTGTCCATCAATCTCTAAACTTAAGTTTCACTATATTCCTGACTGAATCCAGGAGAATTACTATTACCTAATAACTGATAGAGCAAGGCACAATGAACTACATGAGTGTGACGATAGGAGGTACTGCCAGCCATGACAGGGAGAAGTAGGGTAGTGGATGTACGACTTGTGCACAGCTAGCTGAAATTTTGTAAATAATTGTGTCATTAGTATATCAAACTGATCTGTACAGATGCAAGTGCTGAAAACATATTTGTGAGCTCTGCTTGTGTTTATTGTGCTAAAATGTATCAACAGTGCACCCTGCTGAAATGAAGAGAAATGTACATGTATTCTGGTATCTGAATTAAATCTATATGTGTACTGGCTCAACAATGGTTAACCAGCTGGCTTATTTTAAGAAAAATAAGGGAAATGTAAATGAGCTGATAAGTCATTGAATGGCACCTCACAGTGCCGAGTAGGACTGGAGCCAATGGGTCTGAGACAGAGCCTTTGTTCATTTGCTCAGTAAAAAGAGGGGAGGCTTTCAGGCACTGCCACAAAAGTTCTAAATGTGTATTGTAGCAGTCTGCTAAAGTCCTTTCTCAAACTTCAAAAGGAGATATTGTCGGAACCTAGAGTCGACCAGATGAGGTAATTCTGCAACATCTTGGATATTATATTTTACAAGGAGTAATCTCCGAGAATGTAGAGTATTCTGTTTGGGAGCCTGACTAGAAAGACTGCTCACATATTTCATCTTGCATTGCCCAAGTAAGTTAATAGAGAACTGTAAAATTCTGTTTGATTCAGTCAGGAGTGTAGTGAAGTTTAGTTTAGAGATTGTTTTCCTTTATTTGTATGAGTCTGTCCATCAATGTTGTTTTTCAATATTTTCTGTGATTTGAACTCTGTGGTTTACTGTGGATATATATTTACCATTTTCTTGTTCTTTTATTATTTATTAAATATATTTCATAGGTTCATAGGTTGGTATTAGGCTATCGGCCCGAGGGCCTATACAAGCCTAGCCATAACAATTCCCTGACTATTTCTTCCCACATTATTTACTTTCCTGGACCCCTGTCTAGCAGGGGCGACTGACATGATCCCTGGGGTGAATTTCCTATCTCCCATCCAATCGTCAAGGTTCCTCTTGAAGAGGTCCAAAGAGGCACTCTGCTTGACATGTATGGGCAATCTATTCCAGAGTCTGGGGAGTCTCTGGGTCAGGAACCTATCCCTCCAGCATGTTTTGTTTATTGTGATGACAAGGTTTAGATCCCTGGAGCGTGTAGCTCTGAGGGATTGGGATTTCTTTAAGTGTAGCATGTCCAACAGCTCTGGGTTTGACATGGCCTTGTATGTTAAGCAGAGATCGCCTCTGAGTAGACGATATGCGACAGAGTATAGCTGGAGTTTTTTAAGGCGGTCAGCGTAGGGCATCTGCTTTAGGCCTGTGATTCTTTTAGTGAGGTATTTCTGAGGCTTTTCCAGTTGTTGCAGATGTCTTGAGAGGTACATACCAAATGGGGCGTTGTATTCTATAATGGGTCTAATGAGGGATGAGTACAGTGGGACAATGACCTCCTTTTTTCTGGATGAAAAGCCCTTCGTGATGAGGTGTGCCACATAGAAGGATTTCCTGACTGTTGTGGCGATGTGGTTATCGAAGGTGAGACCACATCGCCACTTTTCATTGTGACTGGCCATTTTTAGAAAGTATTAACCTTTGAGAGTGCTTACAATTTATTTGGGGACACTGTGTGGGCCACTGCAGAAGGCCTAGCCATCTTGGTGAACTACTACCATTTGTATTAGTATTAATATTACACAGCATAATTGGACACCCTTTATTAAGGGATTTAGAGTAGCTGATTGGGAAGTGTCTGGTGGCAATGATAACTATGTTATACTCTGGGCAAAAGGGGCCACAGCAGGTAAACCTGTGCCATCCTTTCCCAGGTGTGTGTGTGTGTGTGTGTGTGTGTGTGTGTGTGTGTGTGTGTGTGTGTGTGTGTGTGTGTGTGTGTGTGTGTGTGTGTGTGTGTGTGAGAGAGAGAGAGAGAGAGAGAAAATTAACTCTGTGTGTGTCTGTCAGCTACTTGGGGCAGGGATATGAAGCACTGGGTTTACAGAGAGGGTGCTGGGGGACTTGGCTTGGATACTCTGCTGAGGACCTAACCGTAAAGTTGTACCATTGGGAAGTCTTACTGGTGGCCTAGAGGGACACAGATATAGAGACAGCCAGACTGAGGTGGCCTGAGACTATGGAGAGGCTGTGCGTGTTCCATGTGTGCTCTTAAGGGAAATTGTATTTGATGCAGAGAGGTCTGCATTTGGCAATACTGAGTGTATCCGTTTGTATTCCAAGTGCATGTCCCTCCCCAGTGTCAGTGATAAGGATTCAGGCTGCTTGATTACTGGCCCAGCATGGGGATGATGCATACTGGTGCCCATCACATATTAGCAGCAGTGGTGGGCGTCACAGTGCGCATTCTTTCTAGTCAGGTTCCACAAAACAGAATACTGAATACTCCATATTCAAGAGATTACTCCCTGTAAAATGAAACATCTAAGGTGGCTTGCAGAATAACCTCATCTGGTCACCTGACTGTAGGCTCTCACAGTATTCCCCTTTGAAGGTGAGACAGGAATTTAGAATAGGTGGCTACAGTACACATCTAAATGTTTATAGCAGTGCCTGGGGCTTCCCCTCTTTTTTACTTGAGCTAATGAACAAAAGCTTCTCCCAGACCCACCATCTCTGGTCCTGTTCGGCACTGTGGGGTAACATTTTAATGGTTTAACAGCTCATTTACATTTCCCTTATTTTTCTTAAAGTAAGCTAGCTGGTTATCTTTTGCTGTCCCAGAATCCTCTATTAAAACATATATATTTAATTCCGTTACAATAATACATGTATATTTCATTCCAGCAGGGTGTGCTGTTGATGCATTTTAACACAAGCAAACCTCACAAATACGTTTTCAGTACAAGCATCTGTACAAATCAGTTTGATATTCAAATGCCATACAGTTCCAGTACATTTGTAACATAAGCATTTGTGCAAGTCAGTTTGATATTCAAATGCCACACACTTTCAATGCATTTGTGCAAATTAGTTTGATAGTCAAATGCCACACACTTGTAATACATTTGTAACACAATCATCTTGTATAAATCAGTTTGATATTCAAAGGACATGTCATTCTTTACAGAACCTCAGCTGGCTATGGTGGCACTAGCCCATATCATCACAGTTTGATATAGCTCATTCCTAGGTTAACTGGTACCAAGTGAATAGTTTTATTAATGTTTAACATGTATTCATATAGCATTTCAGCTTCTCGTAACATTGACATGTAATGTTACTTTGTATATTCCCAAAAGCTGGAACGTGGTGGCTAAATTCTTTCACAGTCACTGTTATTAATAAAAAACAATAGGTCCACTCCACGACAGCAAATAGATGTACAAACTTCAATCCAGCCACATAAAAAATCACGGAGCTTCTAGATATCAGGGACGTTCTTTATTTAACATGCAGTAAGCGCTTTCACCCAGACGGCTTCATCAGACTGTAACAACATGTATTTTCAACAGTCTTAAATACCAACAACAATTAACCACAGGGCTGTATCATTCTGTGCAATTAAGTAATTAAGCTGTTAAAATTGTTTAAGAACAGATTACAAAAACATTCGACTATTTTTTAAAAAGGTATGTAATATGACTTACAAATAAAAACAATACTATAATAGATGAAAACAATTCCTTAGACATACATATAAATAAATAACCTTATTAAAACCATCAACTCCTAAATACTTTAGATAACTTCCTTCTTTTTAATACTGGCTGCAAACTAACCTTATCATTCAAGCCTGGACTTGAGTCAGCTCTGCATCTGACAATCTATCTTAATTCCACTTCTAATGTGTAAGTATCCACGTCCCCCCCTCTCATAGTAGTATAAATACACTGCAAAACAAGAAACGTGAATGTATGTGTGATATCTGTTGTCAACTGATGTCTTGCTAGAGCATTAGTGACATCCCCAACCCTCATCTTATAAACATGTTCCCTTATTCTTTCCCTTAACTGCCTGTTCGTCTTACCTATGTAAAATGCTGAGCAGGCAGTGCACGTAGCAAGATATATCACATTACTGGATTTGCAATTCGTTCCAGTTAAAAAAGAGAAAACTTGTCCTGTAACTGGTTGTTTAAACACAGTACTGTTATTAATATATACACATTGGTTACAGTTACCACATGCAGTAGTGTTCAAACTAAGGTACGAATGTCTTATCCCATCTCTATGACATAATAAATTTTTCAAATTCAATTTATTCTTATATGTGTACTTTGGTTTTGGACCTACAACTTTGCTGATGTTATCATCCACACCTAAAATATCCCAGTGTTTCTCAATAATATTTCTAACTTGAGATACATCACTGGTATAAAAAATAGGTATATTTAACCCGGTGTTATTGGTACTGGAAACTGGTAGGCTACTCTCAACTAATATATTACTAGCTTTGCTAGAGAAATATGGGCAAGCACTAGTGTCCCTCAAATCATCTGTGTCAGCAAGTGCTGTTCTAATCTCATTCTCAGTATATGATCTACACAACAGCCTCTTCTTTAAACTTGAAATTTCCTTCCTATAACCATCTTCAATAGGGTTTAATCGAGATGCCCTTATTGCCTGTCCCTTCATAACGTTACTAAACACGTGTGGAGGATGCATACTTGTTCTGTGTAACAATGTATTCTTGTGACAACTTTTCCTGTGTACGGATGTATTTAACAAACCATTACTTAATCTGAAAATATCCACATCTAAAAATGATATATAATCTCTCGAGTAATTCATGGTGAATTTTAAATAACTCGAGGTACTATTAATAAAGTTACCAAACTCATGTAGTTGTGCCTCATTGCCCCTCCAAATAAAGAAGAGGTCATCTACAAACCTCTTGTAAAATGTAACATACTGTCTATATCCTGAACTCGGTTTCAACACACTTTCCTCCCAGACTGCCATTACTAGGTTGGCGTAGCTATTGGCACAAGATGTGCCCATAGCTACGCCATCCCTCTGTAAATATAAGTTATTATCAAAAACAAACACATTATTTTCCAAAACAATCTCAAGGAAAAGAGCTATCAAATCAATTCTGCTCATGTCCATCATAGTGTGTTCTCTAAGATAACACTGTATACACTCAACTCCATTAATATTCGGAATGACTGTAAAGAGGCTCACCACATCAAACGTGACTAAAAAATATTCACTGCATTCTTCTAGTGTATTCACATATTCATAAAGTTTAATCAAGAATTGTTTGCTGTCCTTTAATATTATATCATTGGAATTAACAATAGGTCTTAGTTCTTGCTCAACAAACAATGAAAATGGTTGTGTCAACCATCCCTGTCCTGAGACTATAGGTCTCATCGGTGGATTCACTAAGCTCTTATGGACTTTAGGTAGGCATTTAAGTACAGGAATTAAAGGACATCTTGTGCCAGTAGCTACGCCAACCTCTTCTTTATTTGGAGGGGCAATGAGGCACAACTACATGAGTTTGGTAACTTTATTAATAGTACCTCGAGTTATTTAAAATTCACCATGAATTACTCGAGAGATTATATATCATTTTTAGATGTGGATATTTTCAGATTAAGTAATGGTTTGTTAAATACATCCGTACACAGGAAAGGTTGTCACAAGAATACACTGTTACACAGAACAAGTATGCATCCTCCACACGTGTTTAGTAACGTTATGAAGGGACAGGCTATAAGGGCATCTCGATTAAACCCTACTGAAGATGGTTATAGGAAGGAAATTTCAAGTTTAAAGAAGAGGCTGTTGTGTAGATCATATACTGAGAATGAGATTAGAACAGCACTTGCTGACACAGATGATTTGAGGGACACTAGAGCTTGCCCATATTTCTCTAGCAAAGCTAGTAATATATTAGTTGAGAGTAGCCTACCAGTTTCCAGTACCAATAACACCGGGTTAAATATACCTATTTTTTATTCCAGTGATGTATCTCAAGTTAGAAATATTATTGAGAAACACTGGGATATTTTAGGTGTGGATGATAACATCAGCAAAGTTGTAGGTCCAAAACCAAAGTACATATATAAGAATAAATTGAATTTGAAAAATTTGTTATGTCATAGAGATGGGATAAGACATTCGTACCCTAGTTTGAACACTACTGCATGTGGTAACTGTAACCAATGTGTATATATTAATAACAGTACTGTGTTTAAACAACCAGTTACAGGACAAGTTTTCTCTTTTTTAACTGGAACGAATTGCAAATCCAGTAATGTGATATATCTTGCTACGTGCACTGCCTGCTCAGCATTTTACATAGGTAAGACGAACAGGCAGTTAAGGGAAAGAATAAGGGAGCATGTTTATAAGATGAGGGTTGGGGATGTCACTAATGCTCTAGCAAGACATCAGTTGACAACAGATATCACACATACATTCACGTTTCTTGTTTTGCAGTGTATTTATACTACTATGAGAGGGGGGGACGTGGATACTTACACATTAGAAGTGGAATTAAGATGGATTGTCAGATGCAGAGCCGACTCAAGTCCAGGCTTGAATGATAAGGTTAGTTTGCAGCCAGTATTAAAAAGAAGGAAGTTATCTAAAGTATTTAGGAGTTGATGGTTTTAATAAGGTTATTTATTTATATGTATGTCTAAGGAATTGTTTTCATCTATTATAGTATTGTTTTTATTTGTAAGTCATATTACATACTTTTTTAAAAAATAGTCGAATGTTTTTGTAATCTGTTCTTAAACAATTTTAACAGCTTAATTACTTAATTGCACATAATGATACAGCCCTGTGGTTAATTGTTGTTGGTATTTAAGACTGTTGAAAATGCATGCTGTTACAGTCTGATGAAGCCGTCTGGGTGAAAGCGCTTACTGCATGTTAAATAAAGAACGTTCCTGATATCTAGAAGCTCCGTGATTTTTTATGTGGCTGGATTGAAGTTTGTACATCTATTTGCTGTCGTGGAGTGGACCTATTGTTTTTTATTAATAACAGTGACTGTGAAAGAATTTAGCCACCACGTTCCAGCTTTTGGGACTTTACAGATTATTTTTCGTGATTTTTGTAACGTGGTTCCCTTGCATAGGTCTTATACTTTTTATCTACATTACTTTGTATATTGTTCATACTATGATCAGAAAGTTGGTGCAGGTATATTTGTTAAATGTTGTTGCAATAAAAAAAGACTATGAGTTAACAGTTTATGGGAGGATATTTAAAATAATAAAGGAAGTGGTGATTTTCCAGCAGCCCATACATGCACATTGAAAGGGCTAAGAAAAGTATGAGCAATATCCTTTTTCCCCTCTGCGAAGGAAGACCAATTCTTCTTGAGGCACACAGAATCCTCCATAGAAGCATTTTGACAAGGAGTCAGTAATCCTAGTTGGGTATGAGAAGATGATCATCATCTCCAGTACCTTTTCTTAGGAGCTGCCTGCAAACTATTTAGCTCATATGGTTATCTTAACAGAACTCTTTAATGAACCTGTTAAATATACAAGGTTTCATAGATGGAGAAACTTAAGATTAATTAGAAGAGTTAAAGTCATTTGAGATATAGTGTGTGTATGTTAAGGTTTGCATATGGCATTCAGAGCATCTGCTTGTAGCTGGTCCAGAAGAGAAGACATGCTTGATTGAGGACTGAGGCATTTCCTGATGATGTGAAAGCCCAGTTTTTAGATCCATCACTGACAGTTAAACCTTGTTTGAGAAACCAACACATGAAGTATTAGGGAATTTAGAATATAAAAGAAAAACTGGGACCACAGTGAAATATTTCTTTCAAGCAGATATAGTACAGTGTTTAGGAGAATTCATAAGCAGTTATGCAATTTCCCAAGAAAGGCAAGCAGGTGAACAAATACTCTAAGGAAAAACAGCTGCATTCTCCCCTGCTTTATCTTGTAGTGTCAAGTGTGCTGGATCCACAACATAGATTCATTTTGTTTTGTTTTGGTCTTGACTGTGGAGCAAATGTCCCAGGTTCAGTTCAGCAGTTGGGCACTGAGGGAGTCTGCATTGGAGGGATAAAAGGAGAGATTCACATCATCTTGCTGCATCCCAGTGGAAGAGGGCATAATTGGAGTCCTGTAACAAGCGGCCTGATTCCTAAAGACTTGCTGTTAGTGTAAGTGTTTCGAATCTGGCCCCCAGATTAAGCCTCTTTATAGATGGGCCTTACATTGAAGTAAGTTACTTACTAACTGAGAGGAAGTCTTTTTGAATTGGGGCAACGTACACGGAGAGCAACTGTTTTGGAATTTGGCCCAAGGACTTCACCTGGAGATAGTTCTGGGCTTGCAACATTTGCAGCTGGGATCCAGGAAACCAGCACATCAAGACAACACACTTGCTAGAAGTTGTGGGTCACACATTTGCACTGGGTACAACATTGCAGGTATGTGGTATTGTACTATGCTTTGTGGACATTGTTGGGATGTGGAATGTTAACAGCATATAGCAAAATCTCCCAACCCCCCCCCCCCCAAGAGGATGGCAGCAGTAATCCCAGTGTTCCCTTTTTTCACCTCCATCCTAGGATGCTGAGAATCTTGATTAACAAATTGACCACAGATCAGGATTTGAATCTGTTAGGAGGTAAGGGAGGAACAGGAGCAAAATATGTAAAAAAAAAAAAAAAAATGTTAGCTCTTTTGGCAAAGAGGGATAATGCCCTGAACACAACCCTGGCAATTCAGTTTGAGTAGCCACTCAAGCACCTGCTGGAGCTAGAGTATGAAAGGAGAGGAGTGACACAGCTGTGTGGGCTTTACTTTTGTCAGTGGGGAGAGTGTTGGTGTGCGTGCTCATTGTAAACGTTCCCATGCTTGACTTCCAGTAGAGATTGGAGACCCCATGAGAGTGCTGGCTTCAAGGGGAGCAAGGCTGTTTTCAGAGTTTACATCTTGCACAGAAGCAGGTGCACGACTACAATGACCGCATTGCATGCCACGTTTTGGGCATGGGTATGTATAGTTTGGTTTAGATTGGAAAAAAGCGGATCTTCTTGGTCAGCTCTGGTATATTGGGGAATGAATGAGTTAGTTGGCTGAGAGAGTATTTGATGGTCAGAAGGCCTCAGGGCAGAAGCCACAAAAAACAGCTTATAAGACCAATTATCAGCAACAGAAAAGATCCCAGTTACCATGACCTGTTTTGTAACTTTAAGTCCTTTAGCACCCATTCCACTTTGTGGCAGTTTTGAAATTTTGGCAGGGTATTGCATCAGATGGATAAGATCTAGTAGCTTCCAGTTAGTTGGCATCACCTTTTTGCTGTTCATGTTCTTGGACAGTAGATTTACTTCATGGTCCACCCAAAAGCATTGGAGCAAGTTGCCCAAGTTACTCCAAATGTGATTTAGTGCAAGACAGAATTGCTCACTGTTTTTATTGATGTTTTTTGGAGTGGCTCTTGAGATGGTTTTCAGTCGTTTTATGATAGCAGCATTTATTTTTGCTAGCTGTAAGCTTGAAGGCAAAGCTTCATTATGTTTTTAAGTAACAGTGGCTGATTTTAATGTTTTTTTTATAACAGAAATATTAGAAAAAAATCCTACTCACTCCCATGAATGAGTTTTTGGAATACATCTTGAGACAGTTGTCAGTCACTTATTTAGCAGTAAGCTTGAAGACAGCTTTATTGTGTTTCGTAAACAAGTAGCAATGGCTGATTTTACTGGGGGGGTTTATAAAAAAAAGGTCAAAAAAGAGAGTACGATTGGAAGAAGGGTTGTCAGACTTGCAAAATCATGAGCATTAGTCACTGCTACTTTGTAACCAAGGAAATTGTAATTAGCTAGTGTAACTAGCATAAATCAAAGGGTGTAGTTGGGGAACTCCACTGACTTAGTTCAGTTATTCAGAGAATGCTTGGATTCAAGGTTACAGGACATTCAAGGAAAATAATGGAAACATGACATCATCATGCAGGTAAGCAAA
The DNA here is from genome assembly GCF_019279795.1 of Protopterus annectens. NCBI lineage: Eukaryota > Metazoa > Chordata > Ceratodontiformes > Protopteridae > Protopterus > Protopterus annectens. Next base: position 1,042,422,539 of record NC_056745.1, on the reverse strand, counting down.
GTGCACTGTAGGACAAAGCAGTCTTGTTTAATGAAGATCATATTAAAACAGCTGTCCTTTGTTGCCATTTTGGGGTGGAAAGGTATAAATGCAGCTGCTTCGGAGATGCAAGTTAACTCCCTCTCTTTACATCTGTCTTCATTATAGCTTTTAAATGTAAGCATTTAAACTTCTCTGTTATTAAACTTTTTGTTAGAGTATCTCCATGATGCCCCTTTTTTCTTTTCTTTTTTGCCTTGCTTAGTCTGTTACCTACCTCTACAAAACGTACCACTACAAAACTTCAGATCAGTCAGATTACTGGAAGTAGTTATTTTATGTTATCTGTTGATTGACCTGTATGTACTTCATCTTTGTTTGTTTGAACTACATGTCATATATTTTGATTATCAGAAGTGTATATATATTTTTAATTATTTCTTTATATGCATTTTAACTTTTTATACTACTGCAGTACTTAGAATTTACTCTTCTTGTTTTGTTTTTGAAATGCATGTTTTTGTCTGTACTTTGTATTTGCCTGATGCCTAGGTCATGGCTGAAAAGGGTCCTCAGATTGCCCACCTACCTAATTAAATATAAAAAAAATAAATAATTCTAAATTAATGCTAAATGCTTACAGTAATGTTGGGGTATTACTACTGTGTACTAGGTCACAGTACAGTAAAAGCATTTTTTTCCTTTTCCTACCTGTAGCTGCCCTTGACTTTAATTTGACAGAGCCTCCCAACTAAATGAAGCAGTAGAAGAAAGTTATCATATCCGCTTACCTAGGTTGTTTAACGTAATGTTTTCTAAAGCCATAAATTTGACCAGGACACCATATTTCATGCAGCTGTTCACTAGGCAGTAGGATGAGGTTAGTTTTCTTTTAAAATAGATATATGAGAGAACACAACAAATGTCAGTATAAACCGAACTAACCATAAAATAAAATAGTCGGGTGAAAACCGAGTATTTATTAATGCAAAAAAACACATTAAACAATGAGTGCTTTTGTTTTTAATCATAAGACTTCTTCAGCCTGATTAATGTAATTGAACACACCGAATATATAGATACTCCTTTAAAGTCACATGACACTTTCCTATTAAATCAATGCTTATACCTTTCCTTTTGAGAAAAACAACAAAGTCTTCTCTGTCATTAAGACCGGGTGGATAGCATACATTTAATTTTACTTGCCATAGATATTCTAACCACCAAAATTCTTCAGCATTAAACATCTTATCAAAACATTTAACTATATTTAAAACTACAGCCTTTTACATTTGGTGGTTTTATAATATTTCCCAAGAGCATTCTTCTTGTCTCCTATTGACGCAGCATATTTATGTTCGTATATTCATTTGTATAATTCTGTAGTAGTATGCCGCACATAGAACGATTTGCAGGACATGCACAGCACTAAATAGACAACAAATCTAGACTTACATGTGTACTTTCCTTTGAACTCTATATTAAAACCATTAACACAAATTTCTTTTACATTTAATTAAAATGACACAAATTGCAGTTTTGGCATTTAAATATGCCTGGATTAGTACACTTCATTTGTGGGGGTTTCAATTTACTTTGAAATAAGTTTTTAAAACTTTTTCCCTTCTTTTGTACAAAAACAGAGGCATCCCCTAATACTTTATAGATATCAGAATGACATTTTAAATTCCAGTTAGCATAAATAATATTTTTAATAGCATTAGCATCTACACTATTTGTAACTTGCATGGAAGTTTTATAATCCACCTGTTTCATACAACATTTCTTCTTTGCCCCCTCTTTTCTTTAATTGCATACTTCATTATATTTTCTCCCATCAGATTCTTGGGGTACCCCCTGCTTATGAATGTTTGACATAAACTGACTCCTTCTCTTTTGAAGTCATCTTCTTTGTCAGTTAACTTATTAACCCTCATTAGTTGTCCTTGGATGCATGCTCCCATAATGTAAATCAGAGTTGTTCTGAACATCTTTCTTACAAATTGTGGTGGTTAATCACTCCCCTTCTTTAAAAACAGTTACATCAAGATAATTGATATTAGTAAAACTGTAATTCAAAGTGAACTTTAAAAAAGAGCCAGTATTATTTATATAATCTAAAACGTCATGTAAAAGGTCCGTACCACCTCTTCAAATAAGAAAAACGTCATTAATAAAACATTTAAAGAAAATTATATATGTCATATAGACACAGTGAAAAATATTGAATTTAAAGGATTTTAAATGATTTTAAAGGAGTATCTATATGTTTGGTATGTTACATTAATCAGTCTGAAGAAGTCTTATGATTTAAGATGAAAGCACTCATTGTTTAATGTGTTTTTGCATTAATAAATATTGTTGATTTTCACCCGGCTTTTTTATTTTAGATATATGAAATACTAATTTTTCTGATTGATTGATGTGACTCTGCTTGACAGTGGCACAGGAAAATAATTTTCTTGGGTGGCAAAAGCCAGGGTACCTTTTTGGCTGGGCTTGTATAGGCCCCAGGGCCGATAGCCTAGTACCTACTTATGAACCTATGATTGTTCAGACACGGCATATATGCATTACTTAAGGACCATTAATCTCCCATTTTCAGAATATAACCATCTTAATTAGATGGAAAATTGAATACAAATCAGAAGGATTTGTGCAAAATACTTTCCTCCCATAGAGTGCCTCTGTTTAAAATGCTAAATTGATCCAAGTGTTTTCTTTAGGGGAAAAACAGTTTCCAGTTACTGGTCTATACATTTGATGGCAACGATTGACTTACTTGATTTCAAAAATTTTGACTGCTGTAATTTCATGTTAATGTATTGGTTCCCTATTAGTTCATAGAAAATTCAGTTCAGAGAACAGCATTTTCAGTGCACTTAGATCGAACATACCGTTCGTCAAACTGTTCATACTCAGATCACAGTACAGTGAAGATCGGAAAATTTGCCCTTTCCCCACTGTAGTGCGATCACAGAGTTGGTATGTATAATTATTGGAGAGGTGGAGGGGGGGCATAGCCCCACACAATAGCAGAATTCAATGAATGGCATTTCTGATTAAATGCTGTTTGTTGAAGTGAGTTTTCTATGATTTAATATAGACCCAATGTATTTATAGGGAAAATAGAAAATCAGTTATTAGCTCCTCTAGTAGTGCTTTCTAGACATAGAATTTCAAATGGAATTAGACCAGATATTGGCTTATAAACAAGACGGACTTCAGCTAAGACTATACTGACAGTTCCCAAAGCCTTTCTGACTATTTCATGTTTTCTAGCCCTTAGTTTATTAGTAAGTATCATTGTACCTTTCCAAGTTCTTTCTTGTCACTTGATTGAAGGATACAAAATGCAGCAGTGTACTTTAATGTGTGATATCTGAGGTATAAACTGATGCATTGATTTATTTGAAGTAATTAGCTGTACACTTTAGAATTAGAATACTACAGAAAGTGCTCTCCAGATGCCAATTGGTACACACTGCTCAAAGTTTAAATTGTCTGCCATTGTAGCTTTTCAGTGATGGTGTCTTTTTTTTTATTTGTTTGCTAACTATTAAAGTTGAAGCCATCATTATTGCACTAGGTGGCCATTTTGTAAATTGATTTTTGATTTGCGTTTGTTCTGAGCAAACCTGAGTTAAGGTAAGAGTCCTTAACCTGTTTTTTTTGTTTGTTTTTTTAATCTGGTACTGAAGAAAATAAGGCTAGTAATTCCTTGCTGTGTAACCAGAGGTCAGAAGATATGCCATAGCTTAATATAAACTTGTTTTTAAAACATCATTGATTCCAAAGGTTTAATAGCTGTTACACCATATCAACATTTTCTTCCCACAGATTTCAGAGGCATTTAAAAAATTTGGTATTTCTGATCATGACACTGCAGTTCTTTTTGTTCTGGTTGGAGATGAAAAGAACATTTGTGATCCTGATAAAATTATTTCTCAAGTTGAAGGTCAACAGGTTCCACTTGAAGAGCTAACCAAAATGACAGATATGAATAAAGTGAAAAAGGTTTGTTTTGCATTGTATCGTGAAGTATTTACACAGGAACATGAAAAGCATATTTGTAACAGCTTTTTTCGTTTGTTTCAGATGTACAAAATAACACCACAAGAAGAAAAAATTGGTACACTATTAGATGGTATCATATGTAGGATGTCTACAAAAGATGTTGTTTGAAAATGATTTTTCCCTGCAATAATCCAAATTAATTTATTCTTAAGGAATGGGGTTATATTTTTATTATGTTTGTTACGTTTAGCAAGACTTCTCTTGAAATGTGAACTTGGCATCATCTAAGAAAATGTGCTTCACTGAGGCAGAATACCTTACTCATTTTTGTCAGTTGTCATTACTCACTGTATAATGTCTTATTACATTTAAAAAAATTGTTTATCTGACTTTCATTTTTAAGCTGGTAGTGAAGTTCAGAACACTTTAATTTTGGTTATGATACATGTTTTTCTGTACATGGCTTTCTTGTCTCATGTTATTTGACCAATAGACCCAAGCCTGATCTTAAGTGTTACATTCTTTTTTATCTTTGTCTTGATTAAGGGCCCAGCAGCACTCTTGACAGTCAGCCATACTCTACACAACATCCATCGTTTTAATGTAGAAGTTTTACTTGTCCCTTGTAATGTACCCCTGATTGAACTGGGACCATCCCTAGTGGGAGAAAGCCTAGGAATGGAGATTTTTGTTGTATGAGCCATTGAAGTTGGGGTAGTCACAATGTGTCATCCTGGATGGCCGCTAAGATTTTTGTACAGCAAGTCTAACGCACGCCATCATTTAACAAGCAAGTAGCGTGTTGTACCTGCTATATTAAGCACAGGATGGTTGTACACTTTCCCACAGTTCCTGTACACGTCTGGAGCACACGGCTAGGCTCATTCTTCCAAATCCATCTCATTATGAGCACAGTTCTGGGACCTTTCTTCACAGGGTACTGCTGTGGTGAAGCTTGGCCATCTCCTTCGCCCCACCCCGATGGCCTGCAGCCAGCCCCAAGAAGAAAGAGCCAAAGAACCAGAGAATGGAGACCCAACATTCCACAATCTTGTCAGAGAGTTCTGGTTAGTCTTGTGTCATTGGTGGGGAACATTGGGAAAGGTCTAGTACAATTAACCTATTGAACAGCAAGGTCAGTGCTTTCCATAATACTGCAAACAAGTTTGCTGGATAATTCCTGACATCTGCTATGCTTGGCTGGAAAGCATGGAGAACTCTCACTCCTGAGTAGCACTGCACATGGAACATAGTTCTGGGACCTTTCCCTAGGGGGTGCTGTTGCAGTGTGACGTGACCAGCTTCCTGACCCTGGTATAGTTCTGTGATTTGGCTACTGCTGGAAAGCACCAACTGTTTTTTTTTTTTTTCTTCTCCTCCTTCTTGACTGTTATCAGTATTTGCAGGTAAAGATTTGTTATAAAACCATTACTTCTGTGATTTATTTTAATACATAATAGGTTTCCTGAGTTTGAAAAGTATTATGCAGGTGACTTTCCATTTTCCATTCATGCAAAGCAATAAGTAAATGGTGCCACACCTTGTAGAAGGCATTCATCTGTAAATTTTACACATGTATGTTCAGATTTTCTCTCTACCCACTACAAAACCCAGTTGTAATGGGTTTTTCACTGGAAGGCATTAGCAGTGACATCAAAGATAAAGTATGAAACTGCCTACTTATCAAAGTTTAAAAGGTTTTGATTCAGACAACTAAAAGTGCTTTATATATTTTTGAAAGCATCATTGTTTTATTTATTGACATTTATTGTATTTAATGCATTGGAAACTTGCATAGCATGTTGCTTTTTCCATTGAGTTAATATGCCACAGTAGCTCTCTGTGAAGTGCTCTTTTGTGCCATATTAATGTCTTCCCATAGAAGTAAAGATAGCAGCACACAGAAGAGGAAGTTGGTGCCAAATTTTGTATTTGTAGTGTGTGTGTGTGTGCGTGCGTGTGCGTGTGTGTGTGTGTGTGTGTGTGTGTGTGTGTGTGTGTGTGTGTGTGTGTGTGTGTAGTTGTATAGCATGATGATTATTGCCAGCATGGTGTGTAAAAGGCTGTTCTGGTATGTATTGTATTGTATTGACTGTTTTGTACATATGGGATAGAGACCTCTTTAAGGGTCTCTCTGACAAGGTAATCAAAAAGAAGTTTGGGAGATCCAGATGAATCTGTAGAGTAAATTGAGAAGCAGGGGCCTAGAGCATCAACTCTGGAGAAAAGTATGTTTAAGAAGTTTAAACCAGTTGAACACATGGTATTTTATTGACTGGAGGTAGACTAGAACCAGAAACTTTGTGGGACTGTACTTTTACTCAACACCTGAGTTATTAAAGGTAATATTCAAATGTTTTCCTCTTAGACCACTGCCACTGTTGCTTATGTTAACAGTCAGCCTTTTAATTTCCATACAGTAAACTGTTTTCTATAAGATAGCCATGTGTCATCTGCTTACTCTTCTACACATATGTATGAGTAAGCAGTGTCTTTCAGCTTTTCCAGATTAGGGGTCACCACAGCAGATCACCAGTCCACAGATTGATTGGTAATGTTTTTTTTTACATTGTTGAGTTGTTTGCCCGGTGCCCAACATTCACAGAAGGCACAAACATACACACATGCACCTACCTGTATGTATTTAAAACTTGCTCGACTGCCAGGGAGGACATGCAGACTCCACACAGAAGGTGCTCCAGCAGAGAATCGAACCAAAAAACATCTTGCTGTGAAGCGACAATCCTAACCTGCTGCACCACCAGGGCTCCACACATACATATATCTGAGTATATTACGAAAATAGACGCCAAAATGTCAAATTGCAAAAGAACAAAAAGTCAAAGCCTCAAGTCAAATTCACAAATACTTAAAAACGCACACACACACACACACACACACACACACACACACACACACATACACAAAAAAAAACACTTTTTGCAATGGACAGAGCTCCCCTGCATCATCCTCATGGGGAACAGTTCCACCACACCCTCAGCTACTTGTTTATACACCAACTTCAAGATCCCACAACAGAGGAGAAAGGGAAAAACTCCATAAACTCCACTATCCAACAATGTTGCACCAAATGTATATATCCTAGTATTGTGATAGCACTCGGATAAAGGTCATAATAAAAATTGTTGGTATACTGCATACATTTTGTTTCCTTGTGCTCTCAATTTTTCAGAAGTTTATCTAAGCCTTTAGCAAAGACTTCTTCATAATTGCTTGGCATGATTTTCTCCAACCTTAAATAATCCTAAGACATCATGTGATCAACATGTGATCAAACATTCACATGACTCAACTTTAGTTTAGTACACATTAGTTATAAAACTTCAATTGTTGTGAATGTCAGTTAAAATTGCATAAAAATTAGCAATGAACATAAGTGAAACAATAAAAATGAAAATAATATTAAGAATAGGAATAGTAAAAAAAAAATCAGTGCTACAGCAACAAATATGAGTAACATTGCATAAATAGCCCTCACAACTTTTTAGCTTTAATATAGGTGTAATAGAACAACATTTATTCAAACCAGGGGGAGGGGGTTCATTTTTATAACTAATGTGTACTAAACTAAAGTTGAGTCATGTGAATGTTTGATCACATGTTGATCACATGATGTATTAGGATTATTTAAGGTTGGAGATAACCATGCCTAGCAGTTCTGAAGAAGTCTTTTCTAAACACTAAAGTGCTTGACTGCATTTGGTCTGTTTTTGCTGTCAATAAATTGGATGTGTAGTTTGGACTTTGGTTTGTGTGGTTCCTGGGCCTCTACCTTCACTACTTGTGGTTATTGGTTCTTTTCTTCTGGGCTTATCTACAGCCTTGTCACATCATCATATTTTCACTTTCTAAAGTTCCTTTACACTTGGAATATTTATGCTACTCACTTAAAATCCAAGTAAAAGTTCATACAGAGTTGACCCCTAACCGGGAAAAGCCGAAAGACATTGCTTACTCATATATATGTGTGGAAGACTAAGCAGATGACACAAGGCTATCTTATACAAAATAGTTTACTGTATGGAACATGCATACTCAAAACACAGAGACTTACACAAACGCTCAACACCCTAGTCCACCTAAAACAACTTCTAAGCCTAGATCTATTGTTCACCACATTGAGGGAAAAAGTAACTGCGCATAAAACACCTACACAGAGCTCCCAAAACTGTACTGCCCACCTAAATTTGCCTCTAAAAATGAAATTCATTATTTTGAAAATAAAGTTAAAATGAAGGAGAAAATTAAACTGCAGTTAGCCAGTTGGAAAGCTGCATGAGCACGATTGTCTAAGTTATCTAAAACCGAGTTGACTGAAAAATATAATTGAAGGAAAACTCCACTTTAGAACTAAAAAAATCTATTTATTTCACTCTGGCTTTTTCTGAGCAGTTTTAACACATTGGAATCACTCTGGTGCCTTTTTATAGAATTTTAATATGTTTCTGCAAAATGGCTGCCATCAGGGTTTGACTTATCAATGTGATCTTGTTTTATTTCACGCCTTTCTCTTTCCCACAGTCCATTTCAAGTCTGCTCTATATGAGTCATGCTAGACATAAGGAATTAGTGCTGTATTCCACTACCATTGATATATAATGGGATTAGTGTCAATCACTTTTAACTTGTATGCCTTCTGTAACAGGACTGCTTCTTGTATTTCCTGAATGTCCTTCATTTGTGTGTGTGTGTCTCTGGGCTTATTTTACAATATACTGATGAGTTATACAGTGGCAAGCAAAAAAGTAGCTAATTTGCAGGCCTTTGTTCAAAGTATCTTTTTCTAGTCCAGGATGAATTGACCCACCCCCATACTTTTCCCTTAGGTAACAAACTGTCACTTCTCTGAGTGATCCTTGCAGTTTCATGTATAAGTGGCACATGTTACTGGTAAGGAAAGAATTTGTATGCAATTCTGTTCCCCAGTGTCAGCAGTCTAAATATTTTCATTTTCAGTCATTCATTCATTTATTTAGATAGAAAGCTAGTTAAAGTGCTTCAGATTTCCCTTTCCTAATGTTTTAATGAAAGGGTACATAGTACATGTAATCTAAATATATTATACCTACAGATATATTATACTCTTGTGTCACTTGAATACTCAGTCTGAACTTGAAGATATTTTTCACTACTGTGTCACTGGAATATATCCCATTTATTACTTCTATATGTCCATGATTGTGATCTTTTCACTGTTTGTTTCTGTTATCAGTTCCATTCAATGTAATAATACTGTATGATTTTTTTTTCTCTCTGTAATTTTATCAGTATTTTTATTTGTATGTAACTTTGTGGATCTTTTCTCCCCAGACCTCCACTGAAAATGGGCTCATTCCAGACCCAGTGGACTTTCCCAGTTAACAAATGCAGTAAATAAAAATAAATAAATAAAATATCATTTTTTGCTGTCAATTGTTGCATTTCCTTTGTTGAGAAGAAAATGCTTATGCATTCCACTTGTGTAAGGACTGACTCCAAGTCAGTAGAATATATCTCTTCCCAAGGATCTGTGCACCAGATATGCATCCTTCTCTGGGAGAATGTCAAAAGTAAACATAAAAGAACTTATAAACAGTATCGGTGCACCTAGTAGATAGGGTTGCCACCTGTCTCACTTCTTGCAGAAAAGTCCTGATTTGGGCAGTTTTGCCCTACTGTAGTGGGAGGGCACAAAATGTTAAATGTGTTGACATTTTACAGGAATTACAACAAAAGTATTTTTTGACTTTTCTGTACATGTCAGACACATCTTTGATACTACATTTAAATCATCTTAAAATGTAAAGTAGTATAAACAAACATTTAATGTTTAAAGCTTAGAATTCCAATACTGTAATGCTGCTTATTTAAATTTGTCAGAAAAGGTGACAACCAATTTGAACCACCGACTAATGTAATTGCTCTGCTTTGCTATGAAAATCATGGCTACATTGGTAACAGGTGGGAATCAGTGTTAAGTTTTCTTTCTGTCTGCAGTAAAGACAGTAGAAAACAGTTTCATACCTCTGTCTGTTTTATGGCAGCTGCTATCAGCAGGCCTAATCACCTGTATAAGATTGTCAGCAGTACAGATTTCTTTGTGTCTGTGGTATATCATGAAGGCGTAGACAAATTCCTTTGCAAATTTTGTGAGAAGTTAAGCTTAAAAAAGCGGCTGGTCTTTCCATTCCTTTGATTCCAGGGGAAGGAAATGAAAGTTTTATAAAACCTATTTCTGGTACACACACAATACTGAAGCCATATTGTATGGAGAAAAGCAACCTAAGAGTTGAGTTAAACTGTAGAAGGTGGAGTTTTACTAACTGTCAAACTAACAAATCCTCACTACATTACTAAAATGCCTCAAAAATGAACTAACAGAAAGGACTGGACTGTAAAACCACCTATAAGACATTGTATTCATAAAAATTCAAACCGTATCATTAGACATGTACCTGATGCCTTGATCACAGGTAATTAATGTAGCCTGTGAAGTCGATGGAAAACACTGTGCTAAATTACCAAAAAAAGAAAAAAATCAGGTAAATTAATGTGTTGGGGTCTAGTGTTTGTGATGCATGCAGTATCTTATATTTTAGTGTTAAGGAAATCAGTTCCTGACTTCACTCATCATGTAACTTAGTCCTTAAACATAAACCTGTAGTATAAGATAATATAGTTTGCACATTAGACCTGCCCCTCCACCAGTGTAACTGTGTGTATATTTATATTTGTGTCTGTACATATGTGTGTGTGTGTGTGTGTGTGTGTGTGTGTATATATATATATATATATATATATATATATATATATATATATATGCATACATATACACAGATCATACACACACACACACACACACACATGTCCAGTTCTAAAAGACTTGCTCTCAGTGTATGTTCATATCAGGTTTTTTGGAATCTGCCCCCCAGCATAAGCCTGTTTGTAGATGGGTCTTACGCTGAAGTAAGTAACTTACACTGACAGCCACAGTCTTGGAATCTGGCCCAATATATTTGCACCTCTAAACCACATGTCACAATACAAACATTGCAGAGATTTGTGATGGTGTGGAAGTACCCCAAAATTAACCACTGTTGTCCTATGAATGCATCAGCTGACTTCTTTTTGTGGTACTTTTAAGTACTAAAAAGCAAATGGATACTACTGCTTTCTTTACAGTTCCATCTAGAAATAACATTTCTTCTTCATATTTACATGCTAGATACTAACTGAAAATGTATAACTTGTCTCATTACCAATGTTGTGTTAATGAACCAAAATACTGTAATCCTACTGGGAAAAAAAGTTACATTAATGATAAGCTGCCATACAATCACTATATTAACTCTGGTATAATACTGTGCCAGCTATGTACTTGTTTGTATTTGTTAACCAGAGCACAGCACCGATCCACACAGAATCTGTTGGGCTCAGCCAGGGAACACTGTTACATGACTTTCTCTGAGTAATAAATAAGACAGATGGAGACAGAGGCATTCAAACCATGAATTTCAGGAAAAAATATTAATAACCTTAATTCTCTGCTGCCAAATAAACCATGTATTATGATGATTACTTCCATATGTATCACTTATTCCATCACACCATTGACTTTTTCCTGTAACTATTTTTGCCTCGAACCCCATATTCCAAAAGAGACTTACAGGTAGCATTAAATAATTTGTCCACCCCAAAAACAACTCTAACCACTACTCCCCCCCCAAAAAAATGCCCCTCCTTACTTTCAGACTCATCAGTGCTAGAAGCATCAGCATCTGACTTGCCCATATTTATACCTAGGTACGGCTTTGTAATGTGGGTATTATTCAGTATGCAGATTACTTCTGAAACCAGAAATAATCAGTAATCATTTACACACTGTAGGCCATGGTAGGTGTGGTAATATAAGGTGTTGGCAGCTATGCCAGGAAAAATAGAACAGTGTATGTGTAACATATGTCAGCGTAGCTGACTGATGTTTTGTAAAGAATTATGATATTTGTATATCAAACTGATTTGTACAGATGCTTATGTTGAAAAGGTATTTGTAAAGCTGGTTGTGTTAAAAAATGTACCAACAGTGGATCCTGCTGGACAGAAAAGAAATATACCTGTATGTCAGACTGTATTGTAACTGTTGAAATGAATGTATTGTAACAGAGGATACTGGAAGAGAAGAGGTTACTCTCAGTCCAGCTAACTTTCAAAAATAGTCTGAAATTAAATTGCTTGGTTTAGCCATAAAATTGTATCTTACAGTTCTGATCGCAGCCAGAGACAAACTTTTTGTGAAAACCAGGACTAGGAATCCTACTGTATTGTCCTTGGGGGTGAACTAATTGCTACCCTGGAAGCATGGAAGATTTGAAATGGTTTTATAGCTCCCAGATGCTGTAACACATCTCAGCAAAGCTCTCTGTGTGTATGGCAACAGCTGTGTGCTAGATTTTGGTTCAGTTTCTATAAAAGAGGGGTAGTACTGGAACCAGAGTCAGATGACCAGATGCATGTGATTTCATTCTGTAATCCAGCACTGAAGTGACATTTTAATACTAGATGAGAGAAAAGTCTCAGAGGAGTCTGTTTTTGAAAGCTGACCAAGAAGAAAGATCACTCACCCACATCATCTTGCCTTGCTTTAGTGAGTAACCAGGGAATAGTAATTCTTTAGACCAGTCACAAAAATATAGTGAGATTAATTAAGTACTGTTTTTTTCTGTCTGTTTGTGAGTTTATCCATTAGTGGTTTTAATATATCCTGTGATTGAAACTCTGGTGTTTATTGTAAATATATATTTAGTATTTTTCATATTCTTTTATTATTAAATATATTTAAACTTTTCATTGTGGCTGGTCTTTTAGAGAATATTTTAACCTTTGAGAGTACTTTATTTGCTGGCATTATGGCCACTCCCAAAAGCATTGCTCAAACACTACCATTTATATTGGTATTAATTTTCCTCAATGTAATTGAGTACCCTTGTAAGAGCCATAGAGTAAATGGCGGCAGTCTAACTACCTTATAGTCTGGAAAAAAGGTAGCAGAGCTAGTAAATCTGCCAGGCTTTCCAGGGTGTTTGTGTGAGAAAATGAAATCTCAAAAAATGTGTGTATCAGCTACTTGGAGCAGAGCTACAGAGCACTGGTTTCACAGAGAAGGGTGGTAGAGGACTTGACTTGGAATACTCACCTGAGGACTCAAGTCTAAAGCTGTGTCAGTGGGCAGTCTTATTGGAGGTCTTTAGAGAGAGAGAGAGGGACACCCAGCCCCCAGACTAACTGTGTTCCCTGTGTGCTCTTAAGGGAAATTGTGGTTGGTGCAAAGAGCTGCATCCAGAAATACTGTGCATATCTATTTTTGTTCCAAGTGAATGTCCCTCACTGGTGTCAGAGCAGGGATGTCATAGTAAGCTTTGACAGTGTAATGGAGTTGGAGGCCTCCTTCCATTTAAAAAAAAATTCCATTGCTCACTCAGTTGCACCTACAAGTTCTAACCAAACAGTTATGCAACAGGCATTGTTGCATACAATTTCTCTGCCATCATCACTACTATAATTAAATAGCCACTTCCAGTATCTCCTTATAACCTCTACTTACTGCTAAAAACAATACTATCATGTGTAAAAAAAAAAAAAAAAATTATGCCTTAATTATGCATTGTTTCAACATTCTTGGTCACAACAAAACATACAAATGGTTATTTCACTGATTTAGACATGTTCCATGTAATCACATAGCCAGCTTAAAAACATGTTTATTAACCAAGGTAAAGCACCGATCAACTTGGACCCATTTCTTGTTTAGCCTGGAAGCACTGTCTGGTTAAGTGACTTGCACAAGGTCACATAGTAAGTAAATGGAGTTTGTGAGAATCAGTTCCAGGTCCACTGCAGAATGTTGGCATACCAACCATAATATTAAACCTATGTGCCAAATTTCCAGACGTTTGAGCCCAAGACTGCTGCTGTTGTGTAAGTATAGTAGCCAGAGTATTAAACTATGCCAAACTGCCAGACAGTCGAACCTAGGGATGATGCAAGGAATAGGTATATCAGTCGTAGTATAAAATGTATGAGACAGACTACTTGACCCAACAGCAGCATACATGAACACTCCCTTTAACATTGTATCACAAATCTTCCAGACAGTACAATACATTCGTATAATCACCTAATCACAATGGTTACTATTTTGTCCTGCAAAACATTTAAGTTGCCAAAAAATCTTATACTTCAGTGAAACTAAAGCTGTATAAAATTTTAGTGCACTTAACAGTGACATAAGTAATGTTGACTAGTCCCATTTCTATAGCTTTGCCTCACTGATGAGGCTTGTCAGTATCCTTACAGATAACATCATCACCTTGAATTCTAATAGAAATATGTGCAAAGTAGACCTGGATTCCTTGGTGACTACTTTTAGAACAAAGAGACTCTACCTGAATAATCTGGAAAATAACTAATTGCCCAATTTTAAGACCGCAGTCTTTACAGTTATGAAACAATATTAAAAATTCAGTTTACAAAAGCCACATATTGCTTAGACAAGCAAGCAAAGTAATCTCAAATAATTTTGAAATGAGATAAACAAATCTGTTGCCCACAAAATTAATCATTAACCAACCTTAAATCTCCCTCAAACCTTTGCTAATGAATTTAGTTCCTTTCAGTCTTAACCAGGGCTTTGCATAACCCCCCATGTCATTTGTTTCCTCCCTTTTACCCTAAAAACAGAATATCCCTAAAACTGATCAAACAGCTGTTGATCCCCAGCTATTAAAGCCCATGCACCAGTCATCTGTGTACTCTGTTTAATTAAACATAAAACAACTTTATTGTTCTAACTCAAACTATATAACACTTTTTTTAATGATCTTAGCTCACTAGTTTTTTTTCCTACATCATGGAAAGCAGCTACAGTAATTCCTGTCTCTGAAACCTTTTCCTATTCCAAAGCCTTCAACTACAGTGCCATTTTACTCCTACATTTAGGTAAATTACTTGAAAAAGCAATCTATACACAATTTACTGAATTCACACACAAGTCAAATCACCCTGTTTCACAAAATGTCACAGCACCCTTAAAGTCTTGGTTACTCTCACAGATGAAATGCTTTCATTCATTAACCAAGGACTATTCACTGATGCTGTTTGTCAACCTCCCTAAAGCTTTTGCCTGTATAAATCTGCCCCTGCCATGTAAGCAAGCAATTCCTGCAGCTGTGGCAAATCCACTATCAACTAGTTCCAGAAACTTACCCTAGTAGTAGATGCATCCAAGCTAAATTAGACAGCTCTGTACCAAGCATCCAGGATGTTTTCCTACAGAGTACCACAGTACTCTCTTCTAGGACCCATGCTCTTCTTCCTTTTTGATGACAACCTATCCAGACTAAAAGTTATGTGCTTGTGTATACTGATGGCATAGCTGTATTGAGATCTGACAGCATATAAACATATCAACCATGAATTTCAACATTCCATTAACTATATATGTAAAATCCTTTTAGACCAACAAATCATCCTCAACCCCTCTTAAGTGGAGTACATGCCGTTTGGCATCCCCGGGCATCTTAAAACCATATCCAACACCATCCTCTTCTTGTTCAACAACAACTCTACAGTCAAACCTCATTAATACCTTTAAATGTTTGTGCATCCACAGACCCTCTGTTTTTATGGATACAAGCATAAACCTCTTAAAGTAGAGCATTAATAAAACAATTAGCGTATGTCATCAAAACTCCAGATGTTTTATTCCTGCATTGTGCACAGCAGTAGGCAAAGGCATCGAATTATTTGTCTGACGTACAGGTGCTGACTAACTGAATTCCACGCTTCCTACCTCAACCTACAAATACTATTGTATCACCCTGGCAAGAATACAGTAATTCTCTGCACTCAAAAGATCAGGTTAAGTTCTCCTCAATTTCATTTACAAGACCCTCAAAACCCATATGCTTGAAACCATTCTTTTCATCTAATACCTGTCAGCTGCATATAATCGCTAGCAATACTAGCTTTACACAAAACAATACAGCAGGATATTTTAAATGTGAAAGTTGATTTTCTGCAGCAATGATCTTTATGATGAACAGTCATTTGGACAGCAGTAGACAAAAGCAGCAATCATTCTTTTAGACAGATTTTTGCAGCAGTCAGAAGCCACTAGAATTGTGTGCATATGGTTAAGGGGAATGTTTTGGTTCTGCCTTAGCATGTGATGTGAACTGGCATTCCATATTACTTACAAGTCTTCATAGGTTGCTTTCTGGCACGTGTATAATGAGTTTAAATATTTTTTACATTTTCTTCAATTGTGTGACTAGTGTTTTTCATTTTTCATGATTTTGCTAATGACATTCCCAGAAAAAAAAACTAATAAGGGCTCTTGTGACTTTCAGTCTCTGCCTGGAGATTTCCATCTTAATTGCTTTTTTTTTACCAGAGCAGAATTTAATTGTCACTAGAAGACATGAAAGAATTAGATGTCTAGGAATTAGACACCAGGTCCTTGGCCAACTTGTGTTCCACATAGTTTCTATGTTGATTTAACATTCTGTAAGCTATTGTTTTGTAATTGATTTGTGAGTCACCTAAAGCAAAGCTATCCACCGTAGGGTTTCTTCCATTTAAGAAAAGGCAACCTATTTTTAAGTATGATCCTGATTAAAAATGAGTTCCTATCTTTTAACTCTCTTCTTGCTGATGGTTCATTTTAAGAAATATTAAACGTTAGGAAACATTATTTCAGATGATGTAATAAAACTCTTGTTTGCACCTCACAAGATATGCCTAGCTATAAACATTGAGAAAGTACAGTTGTGTAAGTTGAACTTATCATAACATTAGATGTTTGAATGATCACTACTGTAGTAGCTTTAGCTATATATGAGTTTTATCTTGCCACAGGTAATACTGCATGTTATATCCTTGGCAGGATATAACCCATACTTGTAAGTGTGATGAGTGATTGCCCCACCACTGCCAACAAATATGTGATGTCCCCACACTGGGCCAGTAATCAAGAAGCCTGAATCCTCACCACTGACACTGGAGAGGGACATGCACTTGAAATACAAATGGATGCACTCAGTATTTCCAGATGCAGACATCTCTGCATCAAGCACAATTTCCCTTAAGAGCACACAGAGAACACACACAGCGCAGAGTCTGGATTTCTCTATATCTGTCTCCCTCCAGGTCCCCAATAAGACTTCCAAATGCTACAGTTGTAGGGTTAGATCCTCAGCTCAGTGTCCAAGCCAAATCCTCCAGCACCCTCTCTGTAAACCCAGTGCTTTGTGTCCCTGCCCCAAGTAGCTGACACATGCACACACGCAGAGAGATTTGATTCTTAACGCACAGACACCTGGGAAAAGCTGGCATGGATTTACCTGCCGTGCCCCCTTCTGCCCAGGGTATTAGGTAGTTATCACTGCCACCAGGCACTCCACAATCAGCTACTCTAAGGCCCTTAACAAAGGGTGTCCAATTGTACTGTGTATACTAATATAAATGCTAGTAGTTGACCAAGGCAGCTAGGACTTCTGAAGTGGCCTACACAGTGTCACCAAATAAATATAAGCACTCTCAAAGGTTAAATACTTTCTGCAAGGACCAGCCACAATAAACGTTTTACATATATTTAATAATAAATAATGAAAGAGCATGAAAATACTGAATATATATTAACAGTAAACCACAGAGTTCAAATCACAGGAAATATTGAAAAGAGCATTGATGGACAGACTTATACAAATAAAGAAAAACAATCCCTAAACTAAGCTTCACTATATTCCTGACTGACTCTAGGAGAATTACTATTCCCTAATAACTTATTTGATAGAGCAAGGAACAATGAAGTAGGTGAGCAGTCTTTCTAGTCAGGTTCCCCAAAACAGAATACTCTCTCCTCAGAGATCACTCCCTGTAAAATCTAATATCCATGATGGCTTGCAGAATGAAGTCATCCAGTCACCTGACTCTAGGTTCTCACAGTAACTCCCTTTGAAGCTGAGACAATAATTTAGCATAGATGGCTACAATACACATCTAAATGTTTATGGGAGTGCCTGGGGCTTCTCCTCTTTTTATTGAGCTAATGAACAAAGGCTTCTTCCAGACAGAGCCACTGTCTCCAGTCCTTTTCAGCCCTGTGGGCTGCCATTTTAGTGGTTTAACAGCTCATTTGCATTTCCCTTATTTTTCTTAAACTAAGCTAGCTGGTTAACCCTTGCTGTCCCAGTGTCCTGTATTGAAACATATGCATTTAATTCAGTTACAATAATACATGTACATTTCTTTTTATTCCAGCAGGGTACACTGTTGATACATTTTAACACAAGCAAACCTCACAAATATATTTTCAGCACAAGCATCTGTACAAATCAGTTTAATATACAAATGTATTATTATTATTTACACAATGCCAGCTAGCTGTGTTGGCACAAGTCATACATCCACTGCCCTACTTCTCCTGGCATGGCTGGCAGTATCTCCTATCATCACACACCCCCTCTTTTAAAGACTCAAGCTAGTTTTTCATGTGCCCCTTGAGAAACTTTGCTTGAGTGGAATGAGCCTATCTGAGAATATATTACCTCATACCCGGTGTTGAGATCTCATCTGAATTGATATCCTCCCTGGGTTGGAGTTTATGGCTGAGATATACAAATGGGTATCGTCCTACCTCTGAGGAAGCCTGGCTGAGTACAGCCCCCACACCATGGTTCAAAGCATTCACCTGTACAACAAAATCCTTGTTGTAATCCAGACTAGCTAACATGGGGGTCCTTCCAAAGCCCCTTTAAGCTTTTGGAATGCCTGCTTGCAGGCTGTGGTCCACACAACCTTATCTTCCTCAGATTTCTCCTGCCACCCACTGGAAATACTCAGCACAAGGGCCTCCCTATCATGGTAAGGTTTCATCATGCTAACATGGTGCAGTTTGTGCCTAGCAGTTCTACCATGTAATTAACTTCACTGACCTTCTTTCCCACTTTGAAGGTCCCCCCCCCCAAGCTGTTTGCAGCTTATTATGTCTGACAGGAATGAGAACCATCACCAACTGCCCCACAGCATATTATATAGCTCAGGCATTCTTGTTGCACCCAACCTTTTTCTGCTTTTGGGATCCTGCCAGGTTCTCCTGGGCCAAGCCCTTGGGTTCCCTAAGCCTTGTCCTGAAGTTTAGGACATATGCCACAACAGACTCCTTGTGGGATTCACAGTCATCCTGTCACCCTCTCACTCATCATGAATCAAATCTAGAGGTCCCTTCATTCTGTGCCCATACAGCAACTCAAAGGGTGAAAAAACTGTGGATTCCTGGGGTACCTCTCTGTAAGCAAACAGTAAATGTGGCAGATATTTGTCTGACTCTTTCTCAAATTGGTCTGCAAATGCCCATAACATGGTCTTTAGTGTAGAGTTTAACCTGTTCACAAGACTATTAGTCTGGGGGTGGTAGGGGGTTGTCTTTAGTTGCATCACTCCACAGCATTCCTACAGACAAGCCAGCAGATCTGACATGAAATTGGTACATCTATCAATCAGTATTTCTCTTGGGAAACCTACCCTGCTGAAGATGTCTAGCAAAGCATTTGACACCTTCTCTGCCTCAACGGAGGACACAGCCACCTCCTCAGGGTATCTGGTAGAATAATCAGGTCTCTGTTAATTCACCAAAAGACATATTCTTTATTGATTAGCTGCCAAAATTCACTTCAGTGAACGGCAGAATTTTTTCCACTGTTTGGAAACACTTGGCTATCATTTCAATTTTGCCCTTTCCCCCACTGTAGTGCGATCTTGGAGTTGGTATATATAGTTAGGGGGGGTGGGGGGAAGCTCCCCATTTGGGTGGATTTTATTTAGTGCATTCTGTGTTCCAGACAGTTGGTGTGCGAGTGTTTCCGAACCATGGGACAAATTCTGCAGTTGGCTGAAGTGAATTTTGGTGGCTGGTGATCGATGAAGACGTATTCGTAGAATTAATAAAAAACAGAATAACCTACTACCACTAAGATGGACTTCTTCCCTGTGGAACCTGGTACTCGGAGGCCCCACAATATCCATAGCTACCCTCTGAAATGGTTCCTCAATCACAGACAAAAGCATCAAAGAGGCTTTGATCTTGTTTTCTGCCTTGCCTACTTTTTGGCACTGCTCACAGGTCCTGCAGTATCCTGTTACATCCTTGACAATATAAAAAAACAATGAACTCAGCAATGTACTACATACGTGTAATAAAAAAAGCAAAGCTCTCAGGTTAACAAACCCTTCGTCAGTGCAAATTAAAACATACATATCACAATTTCTTTAAAAACACAGCCAATCACACATATTGTTTAATTAAACAATTAAAATACTATTTTAAAAATAAAAAAAAATATGCATCATTTTTTCAAATTATTTTAAGGAATGTTTTCCATATTTAAGAACAGGTCTACTGGTTACTGTTTGGTTAATGCCTGGTGGGTGATCAGCTTGTAACCATAAAATCCATTTGTACTCTCTAATTTCAATCTTATTATTTAATTCACCCCTCTCATATTATATGCCATATCAATAACTCTAAAAATAAAAACATTTCACATTATTCTCACTAGTGTGTTTCGCTAACACATTAGTTGGAGTATTTCTTTTAATATCTGACCTATGCTCTGTTATTCTGTCTTAAGCATCTTGTGGATTTACCCACATAAAAATTGAGACATTTTTTACAAATTGCAAGGTATGTAATATTAGAAGAGGTACATGTAGCAGAGCATTTAAACATATAAGCTTTCTTCGTAGTAGGATGTATAAAGTCCTGATCACCATAATTGCTAGTACAACAACTGCAATTATGGCATGGATATGTACCCTTACTAAATTGCTTAGGCATCACATTGGACTTAATATATCGTTATAACATAGTAT
The DNA here is from genome assembly GCF_019279795.1 of Protopterus annectens. Lineage (NCBI taxonomy): Eukaryota > Metazoa > Chordata > Ceratodontiformes > Protopteridae > Protopterus > Protopterus annectens. Next base: position 1,042,401,614 of record NC_056745.1, on the reverse strand, counting down.
TTGTTTTAAGTTGGGACAGTTATGATAAGCAAACCTAGGTCTATCACCCACAATATTCGTTAACTCCTGTATAGTTGTCAGCATACCCCAATTATCTGTTATAATTTTCTTTATCCCATCTGTACCTCCATTGTAGGTAGAGTAACGTATTGTATTAGCATCACTAGAAAGTACCACCAGTCCATCTATCCTCATTTCTTTATCAAAATATGTCCGAGCTCAAGTGTCTCATTTGTAAAACTTCACTGCTCACACTCCCCAATAGTGTCTCATCATATCCCCTATCCCTAAACTCATTGATAATCTCATTAATCTGTGAGATGCATCCATCCATGTCGGTATTCAGCCTTCTGTTATGTCCCTTAATAATTCCCCTAAAGGTGTGGGGTGCATGCATACTTTTATAATGTAGATATTTATTTCTGTGTACAATAATTTTTTTTATAAACGGGTGTTTGTATTGTATGGCCATCTAAAACAAACCTCACATCCAAGAGCTCAATGCTAGTGGGTTTGGCAGACAGAAAATCTTAAAAAAGCATTGCTGTTATTCGGAAATTCAATATATTGAAGCAGTTCATCCTGTCCACCCTCCCAAATAAAAAAATATATTATCCACAAAACACTTAAAGAAAGATGCATTCTGAGAATAAAAATCTGGACAATTATATACAAACTCTTTCTCCCATTTATCAAGTACCACATTTGTATAGGTGTTTGCAATGGGAGTTCCCATCACAATGCCCAAAATTTGGTGGTAGAATTTGTTGTCAAATATAAAGATGTTATCCGTAATAAGTTCAAGCAATTCACAGATAGTTTTTTATCTTCCTACCAAACAATTGGATATAATTGCAAAGTAGCACTTTAATAGATTTAACTCTGTAATCATTTGAATCATTGTGAAAAGAGATTTCATATTCTATGTATTGTTTAAGTTGTTTTAAGAAATTACCAGTGTCCTTAATAAAACTTTTTACATGCTTAAGGTATTTACTCAAGCAATCCTATAAATAAAGTGCAGTAGGTTCAGTAGACCACCCTCTACCAGTGACTATAGGTCTCATGGAAGGTTTTCCATTGATTTATGGATTTTTGGTAAGCCATATAAAACAAGTACAACTGAACAGATGACAGTAAAATAATTAAATATATCAATGTCAGTATCATTCATTGCTTGTAAGTCAAAGATTGAAATGTTAATATTGCTAATCATTCTTTTCACATTAGATATAAATATCTCTTTAAGAGGATACTGGTCAGACAAAACACATACATTGCTTCTAAATATTAATTCTTAATTAAAACAATCACCCCTCCCTTATCTGCTTCTTTATTTATAATATTGTTTTCCCGTAATCGCCATAGTGCCTCACGCTCCTGAACAAACACATAAAACTTTTTAAAGTTCTTTTCATTACAATAATATTTATAAAGATGTAACTCACAAAGATTATGAAATGCATTAGCCACAGGGTGGCTATATGATATAAAAGTACTCGTCCATTTACATATACTTGTCACCAGGGATATATGATCTTTAAACATTAGTTTCAAATTAACATCTCATACAAACAGTTTTAGATCTGTAAGGGCATTGGCAATACTGTCAGTGGCTGCTGGCACAAATTTAAGTCCCTTATTTAATAATGACAGTTCAATTGGAGTTATATCTATAGTGTATAGATTAACAACAGATTGGTAGTTCATCATACCTGTTGCTGCATTCTGCTTCATGTTCATGGACCACTGTGAGTCCTTTCTTTCCTTCTATGTTTGGAATGACCTCTCAATATCTCTCATTTTGTTTTTGTGATCTCCTCCAGTAGTTTAAACTGAAAAACAAGGGAACCATGTTGAAAATCCATTGTAGGAATGTTAAAGTCAGTTAGAACCAGTGGGTGGGTTAAGAAGCCATCATGGGAGGTACCAGGTTCATTAGTGGAGGTGTCATTCATGGAAACAGTTTCAGTAAGGGAACCAGATTGGTGTATTCCATTTAAGGGTACACTCACATCATCCAGGCTACACATAGAGTCTTCCATGTTAGTACCCCCCCATTCCCATCCTTTTTTAATCTTTATTATTGTTTTGTTTATTCACATAATTCCCCTTTGGCCATGAAAATATATGTCCATTAGAGAAATCATTAATGTCCCTGTTTAACTTGCAGCATTTAATATTTTCAAGCCACTTATCTAATTTATGTAATCTCTCTGGCATTCCATTATACTCAAGAGACACAAGCAGAGAAGTTAAGTAAAAGTGAAATGTCATTCTCCAATTTACCAATTTCTTCTTGTAAGTAAAATTCTGTTTTCTGAAAAAAGTCATTCATTAATGTCATATAGTTCAAACTAAGTTTCAGGTTCATCTCCCGCCACCTCTTTAACAAATCAGGATATAGGTTGCCAATTAAAGGCGTCTTTAAAATTCTTAAGCCCCATGGAACTATCCTCAGTTCCAAATACTCTGCAGAATGAAAGCACTGCCATTGCACTGCTTTTAACTTTTCTACTTTACCTTCCAAAGTTGTTAAAAGATGTAAAAAAAAAAAAAACCCATCACCATTTACCAATGTTCTTTCACTGAATACAGAAAGAGGTGAAGTAGTGGAGCACAAGAGGGATTCACCCGAGAGGCAAGTAGTTTGTTCAAACTATGATTCATATTGTAAAGGCTGTGAAGTAAGATTAATCACAAATATCAGGAGTATGTTCGGGATCCTTGTAATAAAACAATACAACACCCATAAACAAGGGATCACAGTAAAGCAGAACTCATGCTGAATGATAACATAAAAAACAATGAACTCAACAACATACCGCATAAGTTTAATGAAAAAAGCAAAGCTTTCTGGTTAACAAACCCTTCCTCAGTGCAAATTAAAACATACATATCACAAATTCTTTAAAAACACATCCTTATTAATGCACAGCCAATCACACATATTGTCTAATTACAATTAAAATGCTATGTTAAAAATACAAAAAAATATTTTTTTCACATTATTTTAAGTCTGTGAATAAAAATTCTGTCTTCCTCTTCTTAAGGACTCGCTTGCCAAAAAAACAATGTAAATCCAAGAAAACAGTCGAGTCCAAACAGGCTGTGTCAACTTTTATTCCATAAAAACAGGTAAAATGGTGATAAAACTGTGAGCGCTTTCAGGATAACCCTTCATCAGACAATTAAACAGCATTCATGAAGCCTATTTAAATACATTTAAAAACACAACCACCAATCATCTCACTGCCCTCCTTTTCTTAAGGGCTGGTCTTAAAGGTATACACGTATTCAACCCTGGTGGATGATTTGCTGCCAGCTCTATAATCCAGTGTAGTTCTTTACACTCAGTGACATTCACTATGCTCCCCCCTTTTACTTATATGAGTAACCTGTATAACCATAAATTTAAAGGTGTGTTGGATTCTTAGAAGTATGCACATACAGAGCATTACATTCATCTTTCTGTCTAATACTGTATAAGTGATATATTCTAATTTTCAGTATATAGCTGGTTTTTCCCTACATAGTAACTGTGGCATGATTGACACATAGCTAAATATACCACATTTTCCATGTGGCAGTCTGCATACAGTTTAAATATATATTCCTTTTTTGTAATAATATTTTATAATAATTTGTTAAGCTCCTTTGACAGCTTGGCATGGAAACTGAAATGGTTACAATGGCAGAGGTTTCATATGGAGGCATGTTTGCAGTTTAAAATAGTACCAGGAGGCATGAAGGTACTATGTATGCCAACACAAGGAGAGATGTTCCCTGATTTACTTGCACACTGGCAACAGATTAACGTAGAGACTAGCTATAATTATATGCAGCTCTTGATAGAATATTTCTCTCCTGTTAAGCAGTTTATGCAATGATTCAGAGAAAATACAAAAACAACTGCAACAGTATACTACTGGGTTCCATCAAAGTAAATATGCAGAAGCTGTTGATAGCATCAAACTGTTTGAAAACAAGTTGAAGGCAACTAAAATTAAGAAAATCCATAGGGGCTACCATGATTTTCTTAAGGGACAAATCTTTACCTGGCGAGAAAATCACAAGAAAAAACTGGTAACCTTCAGCACCCTCGGATGGTGGAAGGGAGAAGATTAACATCTACTCCAGGTCAGGAACAACGAAGTGAGGTGAATAATTCAGATGTGATGCCTACAGAGGCTTTGCCCTCTGTAGAAACAACAACCAGCATGGTGAATTAGTCGCAGAATGTGGAGCTAGTAAGCTCAGCACAATTAGACAATTTACAGCTAGGAGCAAGGCCTAAAACTTCTAACTTGATAGAAATGGGAAAGGGGTTGAATTTTCCCACTTTCCCAGTACCAGTGCGCAAGAAGAATGAACACCATGGAGGCCGCTCCCAACAGAGGGAACAGAGGGAAGTGAAGAGACAGAAAATAGTGCACTAACTGTTGTTGGTGACTATAATGTATTTAATTTATCTAATGTGGTTTTAACCCTAGAACAGCTATGTTTTGGGGAAAGGGCTGACTTTTATACCAAGCAGAGGCTCAAAAGTAAGTGATGTTATTTTAGATTTGCATATGTTTGGGCGCAATGTAGCACTGAGGGAAATTATGGTAGTAATATGAATGTACAAACAATGTTAAAACATCCAAGCACATTTGTACCAATAATACACCCAACAATATAAAGTTTTTTAAGGACATGTGACTTTGAAATTAGAAATTCTTTTGATGAAAGTTATAGTAAGTATGATAACTTGAATGCTACTGAAAAGGAAGCATTAAATTATTTGATTGAAGATGAAGGTATTGTAATTAGGTCAGTGGACAAGGGTGGGGGTGTTGTTTTGAATACTGAAGCATATACCTCAGCACTGAATGATTTACTTAAAAATGCACAAACTTATTTAAATGTTTCTCCTATAATGCTGAGAAATTTAATCTGTAAAGTGAGAGCAAAACATGAAGAACTTAGGGAACGGGTTGTTGGAACAAGATTTGTTAGGCATTTTTCATGTAGAGCATCCTGTGACACCAATATTTAAAGCACTTCCAAAAATCCACAAAAAATGTTACACCACCACCCATGAGACTGATAGTCTCAGGTAGGGGGTGGATAACAGAACATTTATCCATATGGGTGGAAACTAAACTGAAAATAGTGATGCAGTGTTCACAAATATTAAGACACAAGACACTTTTTGACTATGTTATCGGAGGTTGTAAAAAGACAAAACAATGACCAATATGTTAATGGTTACTCTTGATGTTAACAACCTCTTTACTGTTATTAGTAGTAACTATGGCCTAAATGTGATTTGGGAAGTACTACTAAAAGTAAAGAAAGTATTTGATGGGAGAACAAACCAGTTAATTCTGGAAGTTCTACAACTCATACTAGAAAATAATGTAGTTATGTGTAATCGAACATACTATAGGCAAAAACAGGGTGTGGCTATGGGCACACCCTGTGCAAACTCATACGCCAATCTAGTGTTGGCGTATTGGGAAGAAATGAATGTATGTACTAATGATCAATGGTGGAGTGAATATCTACTGCATTATGTTCGATTTGTGGATGATGTTATATTTTATGGCAACATAGTGAGGATGAATTGAAAAGGTTTGTTAAGCATTTGGAAACAACCACTGATTTTTTTACGGTTCACAGTAAAACGTTATTTTAAATCTATAGATTTTGTGGATGTAAGAATAACTAAAGATGAAGGGACTGGTATGTCAACCTTTCTGTATAAGAAAAATTGTTGGAGCAATCACTATTTGGAATTTTCAAGTATGCACCCTAGACATACTTTTAAGAACATAGTAGTGGGACAGGGTTTATGCACATCAAGATTATGCACAGAAGAAACTAACTTTGAAAGAGAGCTGGAGAGTTTGCAGAACCATATGGTGCAAAGGGGTTAGACAAACAACTTGATACAAGAGGGGTTAGAACTAGTGAAGAGAGATAGAAAGGGAAAGGCTAGACCATGGTTCAAAACCAATGAGACGCAAAGCCATGAGAACAACACAATGATACAAAAATGTAATAAACATAGGCTAATGCTACAGTATAATAACAATATCAATGGGGTTTGCGAAATAATTAAACAAAACTGAAAAATCCTGTTAAGTGAGGATAGACTCAAAAATATAGTGTAAAAAGAACCAAGCTTTGGTTTTAGATGCAACAGTAATTTGAAAGACATTTTGTGTAAAGAACCAGGAATAAGAAATAGAAGAGGTACTTTTCCTTGCAGGCACTGTAAAACTTGTTTCATTATGAGTGATAAAAATAGCTTTGTTCACCCCATAAATAAAAAGGAATATATATTTAAACTATATACAGACTGCCACATGGAAAATGTGGTATGTTTAGCTGTGTCAATCATGCCCCAGTTACTATGTAGGGAAAACCAACTGAAAATTAGAATACAACATCACTTGTACAGTATTAGACAGAAAGATGAATGTAATGCTCTGTATGTGCATACTTCTAAGAATCCAACACACACTTTTAAATTTATAGTTATACAGGTTACTCATATGAGTAAAGGGGGGGCATAGTGAATGTCACTGAGTGTAAAGAACTACACTGGATTATAGAGCTAGCAGCAAATCATCCACCGGGGTTGAATACATGTATACCTTTCAGACCAGCACTTAAGAAAAGGAGGGCAGTGAGATGATTGGTGGTTGTGTTTTTAAATGTATTTGAATAGACTTCATGAATGCTGTTTCATTGTCTGATGAAGGGTTATCCTGAAAGCGCTCACAGCTTTATCACCATTTTACCTGTTTTTATTGAATAAAAGTTGACACAGCCTGTTTGGACTCGACTGTTTTCTTGGATTTACATTATTTTAAGCCTTAGAACTGTTCTTAAGTATAGACAACATTGCTTAAAATAATGTGAAAAAAATGTTTTGTATATTTTTTGTATTTTCAACATAGTATTTTAATTGTTTAATTTGACAATATGTGTGATTGGCTGCGTGTTAATAAGGATGTGTTTTTAAAGAAATTGTGATATGTATGTTTTAATTTGCACTGCGGAAGAGTTTCTTAACGTGAAAGCTTTGCTTTTTTCATTAAACGTATGTGATACGTTACTGAGTTCATTGTTTTTTATGCTATCATTCAGCACAAGTTCTGCTTTACTGCGATCCTTGTTTACTGGTGTTGTATTGTTTTATTACAAACATCACTGGCAATCCCAGGCCAATAAAAGCTCTGCATAATATGTCTCTTGGTATGCCTTATCCCCATATGACCTGCAAAAGGAATGTCATGGGCTATGGCTAGAAATGCCAGACAGTAAGCTCTGGGCACTACCAAATGCTGTATTACCTCACATTGTAGCCCCTCCCTCAGTGTTCTACTCTCTATACAGTAACCCTTTGTGCCAGTATACAGACTCCCTTTTTCCCTGAGAATCAGGAGCCTCCCTAGCTGCCTCCCTCAAGCCTTGTAATGTAGGGTCTGAGACCTAAGCCTGTCTCAACTCTGTCTTTGTGACTTTTCCCAACTGTCCTTTCACAGGAAGTCTGGTATTTTCTGACAGCAGTGCCTCACTGTTGACCTGGGTATTACCACTCACCTCTGCCTTTGACGTCACCTTGTCCAAGGGAACATCAGTACCTACCAGCAGCTGTGGCTCATCTTCAGGCTCACTACTACAGGGTAGCTCACTCCCTGTATTAGCCACATCACCAGTCCCAGCTTCAGGGGTGTGGTCTTTCTGGATCTCCCCAGGCTACCAGACCCACATGACTGTCTCAAAGCTTGACTGTGTTCCCTATCAAAACATCTGCAGGGAAATCCTCAAATGCACCTATTTGCTTTCTTCCTTTTCCACTCTGCCAGTCAAGGTGAATCCTGGCCAAAGGCATTTGGAATGGGTTCCCTCCTAAAGCTCTGACTGGAGTGGATTTCCCAAGCAAGTACCGATACTGTTTAACCACTGCGGGCTTCACAATGGTTACATCAGAGGCTGTGTCCTTTTTAGTAGTGGCCTGATGTCCTTCAAGGATGCATCTGCAGTCATCACATATGGGTTGTCCTGCCTCAGGCAGCCCTTCGGTCGGCCAGATTCCAAAGTCTGGGTCCGGCGTCGGCTGGTGTCGCCCCTTCCCCAACGTCAGAGCGCCTGGGGTATAAAAGCGTCAGCCGACGCCATCTTCCCCAGTCTTTCTTGCCGCGTGGTGCCCGAAGCAGAAGCAGTTCGCAAGTGCCGGTCAGCCAGCTCCTGTAATTCAGCTAAACCGAAGACTTCAAAAGCTAAGTACCCCATTGGGGACTCTTTCTTGCCTCAGCCGATGTCAGATAAAATTAATAATTGCTTAACTTGTGGGAAACAAATACCTCATAAGGATTTCCACTCTTACTGCCTACCTTGCCTAGGCCCAGACCACGACGTCTCGGCCTGTTCCACCTGTGCTTCCTTCAACCGACGCACTCTAAGACATCGGTCGGAGTCTGCAGAGGAATTTTTTGGGGCTAGTTTTGCTTACAAAATGTCGTCGGAGACTCCGACTTCACATTTAATGAAGAAATGCAAGGACAAGGACCGACACCCGCGGTCCACGGTTTCAGCTGAAACCGCGGCCAGGCCTACCGCGAGTGTCTCGGTTTCGGCTGAAATCAAGTCCTTGGTACTTCCGTCCACTGAAACCGTACAACCAACAACCTCGGCCCCGGAGGCCACTACGGTTGTTGAATCTCCTTTGGAATCTGGTGTCCAGGAACCTTCCGACACCATTCCCCTTAGACAAAACTAAACCAGCACGTGGTGCAGCCAGGCCTCCTGCATCCATGTCTATTAAGGCATTCTCTAGGGCTAAAGCTGCTAAACACTCAAAATCTATGCCTCCCAGGGTTATCCCTCAGGGACCCACTACAGGTTCTCAGATCCTTAGTCTAGCAGAGGACCTTATTTCATTAATTAGGGGCTCTCAACCTCATCCGGACAGGGGCTCTCAACCTTCTACAGCAAAAAGGCCCAGGGTTGAGCCCTCTGATCCACTCTCCTCAGATGAGGCCTCTGCTGGCTCTGCCCTCTCGGACTACCAGGAGGAGGCTTTTTCAGCCTACGAGGATTCAGATGCAGAGGAATCTATCCCTTTGGCCTCCCCTCCTGAAGAACTGTCTTTTGGGGAAACTTTGCACACTATGAGGGAGCATTTCCAATGGAAGGGCCAGGGATTCTCTGATTCCAGGAAGAGATTAAGGACCATCTTGCATTTGCCTCAGCATAGACCTTTGGCTATTCCCCCTGTTTTGAATGTCATTGATGATGTGTACTCGGAATCTAGCACAACCCCTGACACTCTCCCTCCGGCTCCTGCCAAACCTGATAGGTACTACAGGGTCCCGGAATCACATCTTTTCCTTTACAAGGCCCACTCTGCTGATCCAGAAACTATTTCCCAGGGCCCTAAAGGGGTTACAGCTGCCACTACAAAAAATCCACTCCCCTCTGAAAGGGAGTCCAGGGCTTTAGAGCGATGGGGTAAAAAGGTGTATACTTCTGCCACCCTTGCTATGAGGGCTTTAAACTGTCAATTTCATATGATACAGTACCAAGAATATTTGTTAGATGAATTGCATAAAAAACTGTCTTCACCTGAACCCCTAGATCGCAAATCACTTCAGGATCTGGTACATAACTCTCAGCAGGTTAGCAACCATTTTTTGCAGTGTGGTTATGATGCATTGGAAGCTTCATGTAGGTCAGCTATGACAGGTGCAGTTATACGTAGGCATGCTTGGCTGAAGGAACAATCTCTGCCAGACCATGTTAAAGCAAAGCTACTGGATGCTCCACTGGAAAAGCAAAAGTTATTTAGCTCCACTGCTCAGGAGGTCTTAAAGAAATTTGAAGAAAAGGCAAAATCTGTACAAACAGTCAAAGATTTTATGCAGGTCCAACCACCAAGATTCAGCAGAAATTGGCCTTCCAAGGACTGGTCCTTTCCAGACACAGACAGATTTCAGAGAGGCAAGAACAGGCGTGCTAGAGATAGAGGGCAAGCTAGAGGCTCCTACAGAGGACACCAATGGCAGCATCCCAACAAGAGAGGTAGTGTAGGGCCTACAACTGCTGCACAAGGACAGACTCAATGACTTTACCTTGATACCGCCAACCAGGGCTCAATTGGAAGCACCTTTGGGTGGAAAGCTTTCCTTATTTTCAGAAAATTGGCACATTATTACAAGGGACAAATGGACACTACAAATAATAGACAAAGGATACAGGTTCCATTTCCACACATTACGGAAAAGAAAAGGCATGCCAGACCTGCCACCAAATCAAAGGGCAGAGGCTTTGAAACAAATCTCCAACTTAATGAAAATGAAAGCAATAGAAAAGGTTCCTCTCGCAGAACAAGGCCAAGGATTTTATTCCAGACTCTTCCTTGTTCCAAGAAAAGAAAAGCAATGGAAGCCTATTCTCGACTTGTCCGCACTAAATACTTATCTCATTGTGCCAAAATTCAAAATGCTGACTCTACAGCAACTCCTTCCCATGCTGGGCAAGGGGTCTTGGCTGGTAACTGTGGACCTCAAGGAGGCATACCTGCATGTCCCTATCAGACAAAGCTGCAGAAGACACCTCAGATTTCTTGCAGGTTCAGAGCATTATCAATTCTCAGCATTGCCCTTTGGCTTATCTACTGCACCCAGAGTATTCACGAAATGCCTGGCATCAGTAATTGCACACTGCAGACTTCAGGGGATGCAAATATACCCGTATCTGGACGACTGCCTTATACAAGCGGACAGCCAATAAATTTTGGTAAAACACTTGAATTATGCCATTTATCTTCTTCAGGCCTTGGGATATAGAGTCAACATTCACAAGTCAAGACTTGTACCATCCCAAAGAATAACTTTTCTGGGTGCGGAACTAGACACAACCACCCAAATGGCTTTCCTCACAGAAGAAAAACAAAACCAACTACCGGATTACTTCAAAAACCTGTCAAGACAAACTCAGCTGACTGCAAGGAAAATCCTGCAGGCCCTGGGTTACATGGCTTCCTGCATTCTTCTGATTCCTCAAGCAAGGCTACATATGAGGAAACTCCAATGGTACCTAAGGAGATTATGGACTCAGCACAGTCACAGCTTGGAAACTTTGATACCACTCATCCCATGCCTTCAAAGGGAATTTCTGTGGTGGGCTCAAGCAAGCCAGTCAAACAGAGGTTTGCCCTTCAGCAAACCAATAGCCAGCCAAACCATTACAACGGACGCTTCAGACCACGGATGGGGAGCGCACATGGAAGGAAGATGCATTCAAGGACTATGGTCACAAAAAGAGCTACGCATGCACATAAACCAAAAGGAAATGCTGGCAGTGATACATGCAATCGAGGCCTTCAAGTTATTTCTACATCAAGGCCACCTGCTAATAAGGACAGACAACACTACAGTTATGTGGTACATAAACAAGCAAGGAGGCACCCATTCCTACCCTCTTTGCAGACTAGCAATGAATCTATGGGAACTTTCCCTGACTCTCAATATACAGCTGCAATCCCAGTTTGTACCAGGAAAGGACAATATACTGGCGGACAGCTTAAGCAGGAACATCATGGATGCACACGAGTGGATGCTGCACCCAGACATCTTCCATCAGATAACACAATCATGGGGGAGACCGGACATAGACCTCTTTGCCTCCCCACACAATCATCAGCTGGACAAATTCTGCACAAGGACATACCACCCACAAGCATGGAAAGTGGACGCCCTCACTTTCAGCTGGAGAGATCTAACAGTGTATGCATTCCCACCTCTTCCATTAATGACCAAGGTCTTACTGAAGATCAGGGCAGAGCAGCCAAGAGTGATTCTGATAGCTCCGGACTGGCCAAGACAGCACTGGTACCCATTGCTAAAGAGCATGTCACGGACAAAACCATGGCTTCTGCCACAATGGCCGCTTCTCCTGACACAGCACAATTACAAAACTCTGCATTCCAACCTGAAAACATTACAGCTAGCTGCCTGGAAAATACCTTGACTCATCACCAGGATAAGCTATCCAAGAGAGTGAAGGATATCATCATGGAAGCTCGCAGGCCTTCCACATGAAAGGCATACTCAGCAAAATGGAAAAGATTTCACACCTGGAACACCTCAAAGGGCCTAGATGCAACAGTTGTGAACATGGCGCATATCCTGAATATTTAGCAGAAATGCTCCACAATGGCCTGTCTTACTCTTCCATTAAAATTCATGCTTCAGCAATTTCAGCAGAGTACAACACTGAACCTCCTGTCTTCTCTCATCCTCTGCTAAGACAGTTTCTAAGAGGAATTAAAAACATCAATCCTCCAAGGAAACCACCTCTGCCTACTTGGGACCTTAACTTCGTGTTGGAAAAACTAACACTGCCTCCCTTTGAACCAGCAGCATCTGCAGAACTACAGTTCCTCTCATGGAAGACTGCCTTCCTTCTGGCCATAACCTCATCAAGAAGAGTATCTGAGTTACAGGCCCTCATGGCAGTACAGCCATTTCTTATTTTTCATCAAGACAGAGTCTCATTGAGAACCAATCCTTCATTTATGCCAAAGGTGGTATCGAGGGTCTCATTAAACCAAGCTATTCACCTGCCTACCTTCTTTCCAAATCCACAAAACAAAGGGGAAAAGCTTCTGCACACCCTGGACATACACAGACAGTTGCGCTACTACTTGGACAGAACTAAAAATTACAGAAAATCTGACCAGTTGTTTGTAGCATATGCTGCTGGTGCACAAGGAAAAGCAATTTCAAAACAGACAATTTCAAAATGGATAGGGAATTGCATTCGTTTCTGTTACTCCTTTCATGGAAAATCTGTGCCAGCTAACATTAGACCTCATTCGACCAGAGCCACAGCCACCTCCACAGCCTTCTTAAGAGGGGTGGCTACCAAGGACATTTTAGAAGCTGCTACATGGAGCTCCGTGCATACATTTTCCAAGCATTACAACTTACCTTTATATTCCAGATCCAGAGCAGGCTTTGCTACGGCAGTCCTGCAGGGCATTTTAGCTACACCATCCTTTACATAGATCCTCCACCCCCAGATTGGCTATGGTATTCTACCCTTATGTGATGACTGCAGATGCATCCTTGAAGGACATAGTACAGTTTTGTACCTACCATAAATGTAGATGTCCGATAGGTATGCATCTGCAGTCAGGTTTACCCTCCCTCCATCCCCTCTGTGGTATTTCTTGGGTACATTCCCCTTTCATAACTAGCTGGGGTTATCTTTTATGGTGTATTTGTTTTTATATATGTATATATTTTTGTGCATGTTTGGAATTATTGCATTTCTCCAAATGTAGCCTTTCTTAGAGGGCACCTGGCATCTGGGGCAAGAAAAACTGAGGAAGATGGTGTCGGCTGACGCTTTTATACCCCAGGCGCTCTGACGTCGGGGAAGGGGCGACATCAGCCGACGCCGGACCCAGACTTTGGAATCCGGCCGACCTAAGGGCTGCCTGAGGCAGGACAACCCATATGTGATGACTGTACCTATCGGACATCTACATTTATGGTAGGTACAAAACTGTACTTTTTCCATCCACCAAGATAGGATACAAACTCTGGCGGTAGTTTTGTACCGCTATTGTCTCCAGACAACTTACCACTGGCATTCTGTTATTCCCACTTGCTGATGCCCCACCTTTTGTTCCCCATCTTGCCTCCATGGACATCTGTATGCTACATGGCCCCACTGGTTACATTTAAAACATATAACCCTTGATCCTGGCTGTGTACCTGAACTAGTGGCTTCCCCTGTTACTGACGGACTCTGTTGGGGAGGTTTAAGTAGCCCATCATGGGTTCCGTTATATCAATATGCAGCACTGAATATCCCTTTCCTGCACAGTGATGCCCTACTTGCTAAGTAGGACTTGCCTTTTTTCCCAATTTCATCTGCAGAGTTGCATTCCCTGTCTGCCAACCAGATTCTCATGTCCTCAGGCAAAGTGATAAAGGATTTGTTCCCTCACCAAAATGTCTGCCAGCCTTCAAAAAGTGATGACCTGTCACCCACTCACCCACCTATGAAAATAAGTGCTTAGTTTAGCAATATAATCACATGCACTTTTATCTGCCTTGTATCTATGCTCACAAAACGTTTTCTGTAAGCTTCAGGTGTTAACTTATAACATTCCAATAAATATTTTTTAACAGTATCATAGTTTAAGTAATCAGTATCAGACAATTTAGAAACAGCATTCACAGCTTTACCATGGAGTAAAGGGGTCAAAAACTGTACCCGGAGCCCTTGATCAACATTACACTGCTTACATACCCTTTCAAGTATATGCATAAAACTGTCAAAGTTATCACCCTTTGTAAATTGTGGCAGAAATTTACTGACCTTTATTGCTCTGGGGTTTGGTTATTCCCTTCCGCATTACCTCCATGACCCTGGCAAAGAGTCAGTGTCTCCCTCTCATGTTGATGCTGCTTCTCCATCTCTTTGACCTCCAAATTTCATAGTCTGTCTGATCATTCAAGTTCCAAAAGTTTGGCCACCAGTTCAAGTCTGTCTAATTCCAGACAGATTTTAAGTCCTCTGTTGAAAAGTTGAACTTTGCTGCAGCTGTGATTAAGGTTGCAATTATTTTCCCGCTAGTCAGGTTGGCATGCACCAGTCCATTGGCTTGACACCTCTCAACCAACTGGTTCCTTGTCAGTTTGCCATAGTCCTCTGCTGACAACTTTGCCTGCTTTCCCTAACTACTTAAGCTAACAAAAAGGAAATAAATAAAACTATTGTGATATGTATCCCTGAATGCCTACTTTGTGGTTGCTTGAAAGTACACCTTTTTTTTGACAAATGGTTATAGGCTACAGGAGTTCAATTAATATCCACACCACTGCTCACCAATATGTGATGAGTGATGGTCCCACCACTGCCAACCAGGATGTGATGAGTGATGGTCCCACCACTGCCAGCCAATATGTGATGAGTGATGGTCCCACCACTGCTAACCAATATGTGACATCCCCACACTGGGTAAGTAATCAAAGAGCCTGAATCCACAGCACTGACACTGGAGAGGGACATGCACTTGGAATACAAATGGATACACTCCGTATTTCCAGATGCAGGCATCACTGCATCAAGCACAATTTTCCCTAAGAGCACACAGGGAACACACACAGCCCAGGGTCTGGATTTCTCAATATCTGCCTCACTCCAGGTCCCTAACAAGACTCCCCACTGGTACAGCTGTAGGGTTAGGTCCTTAGCCGAGTATCCAAGCCATGTCCTCCAGCACCCTCTTTGTAGAACTAGTGTTTCTTGTCCCTGCCCCAAGTAGCTCTCACACAGACACTGAAAGAGTTGATGCTTCACATATGCACACCTGGAAAAGGCTGGCATCGCTTTACCTGCAGTGCCCCCTTCTGCCCAGAGTATAAGGTAGTTATTACTGCCACCAGACACTCCACAATCAGCTACTTAACAAAGTCTGTCCAATTATACTTTGTAATGTTAATACTAATACAAATGCTAGTAGTTGGCCAAGACAGCTAGGACTTCTGGAGTGGCCCCACACAGGGTCACCAAATAAATGTAAGCACTCTTGAAGTTTAAAATACTTTCTACAAGGACTAGCCACAAATGTTAAATATGTTTAATAATTAATAATGTAAAAGCATGAAAATACTGAATATATATTAACAGTAAACCACAGAGTTCAAATCTCAGGAAATATTGAAAAGAACATTGAGGGACAGACATACAAATAAAGAAAAACAATCTCTAAACTAAACTTCACTATATTCCTGACTAAAGCTAGGAGAATTACTGTTCTCTAATAACTTACTTGATAGAGCAAGGCACAATGAAATACATGAACAGTCTTTCTAGTCAGGTTCCCCAAAACATAATAGTCTTTCCTCAGAGATTACTCCCTGTAAAATATAATATCCAAGATGGCTTGCAAAATGACCTCATCTGGTCATCTGACTCTTGGTTCTCACAATAACCCCCTTCAAAGCTGAGGCAGGAATTTAGCATAGACTGCTACAATACATATCTAAATGTTTATGGCAGTACCTGGGGCTTTCCCTCTTCTTATTGAGCTAATGAACAAAGGCTTCTTCCAGACCCACTAGCTTTGGTCCTATTCAGCACTGACTGGTGACATTTTAATGGTTTAACAGCTCATTTACATTACCCTTATTTTTCTTAAACTAAGCTAGCTGCTTAACCTTTGCTGTCCTAGTGTCCTGTATTAAAAACATATGCATTTAATTCAGTTACACTAGTACATTTCTTTTCATTCCATTCAATGCACTGTTGATACATCTTAACACAAGCAAACCCCACAAATACATTTTCAGCACAAACATCTGTACAAATCAGTCTGATATACAAATGACATATAATTATTTACAAAATTTCAGCTAACTGTGTCGGCACAAGTCATACATCCACTGCCGTACTTCTGGCATGGCTGGCAATAACTCCTATCATCGCAGTAAGTTCAACTTACACAGCTGTACTTTCTATGTAATTGTTTTAAAATTAAGATTCCTAGCCTCCAGTTTCTTAGAAACCTTACAGTTTTATAATGTAAAGGAGGAGTGTAAAGTACCTGTATAAAAACCTGATAGTGTTCCATAACATTCACACTTTTGCTACTTTGATTATAGCAGATGCATGACTAATAAAATAATAGTCTGCAGTAGACTCATGACATAGCCCAGAAATAATGTTTTTTTGACAGTGAAAAAGTCTATGCTTGCTCATACAGCATGCAGAGTTGGTGTCTTGTCTGATTAAATATGGTTACAACACTTTTTTTATATTAAGAACAACATCATTGAGAACTGTCAGGGTGTGCACTTGATTACATAGTCAATCCTTCCCTGAAGATGCCAAGGAAAATCTGTTCATTGACCCTTCAAAATGGCAACTACTAGAAGAGAAGGAAAAAGCAGATTCCATGCATTTATTCTTGAGTGCTACAGGAATTATCCATCAGAATACTGGGTGTTTTTTAGATAGCAACTAAGCAGTAATACCACCATGAACAGAAAAAGCAGATGTATGTGTTATATTTTGACATATTAGCTACAGGCAAATGAGCATCCCTCCAACTAGATATCACAAAGTTGAAGTTGGTCTCCCCAATCCAAGGATGTCAGCATGACACATGGTAATAATTCAGAGAATAGATTATGCAATCTGCAGTTCTTTTCTTTCACAAGAAGTGTATGGTTGTCAATCTGTTGACAACCTTCCAGTCAATATCCTGAGTAAGAAGTACCACAGTTTGGGGAAAATTCTTTCTGAACAATGTTATTGCAGTGCCTTCTGATTATTTTTGGTATTGTTGTTATCAAGCTTGTACTTTTGACAGGTGTTTTTGAAACACCTTTATTGAATTACCCCTTAAAACGTAGCCAAACATACATTTATGTACATTTTATTTATTTTATATTTGTTGACCGGGATTGTCCAACTGAGCTGAAGAGCCTTTTTTCAGTGGAGGCCAGGGGAGAAAAGCTCCAACAGATTTTACAATTTTCATTATAAATTAGCACCCCACTGGGACCAATCACATGATTATTCCCCCATCTAAAGGAAGGAGAGAGCTTTCCTTACAAGAAATATCTGAGTCAAACTTGAAATGTAAGGAGGACATGGGCTTGTGCAGACCAGCTACATTCCTCATTGGATTAAGACTTGGACTGTGATGATGCTTTAGCATCTGGATCTCCACTGAAAGATGTTTCCCTTGCAGAGATGAAAACTTATGAAAGAGTATTTTAAATGGAGAATGGGGTTCAAAAAAACTATAAGATTTCAAAAAACATACAATCTTTTCAAAGGGAACAAATTCAGACATGCTACTAAGTAATTCAGGCCTTCAGGTATGAATTCAAATGCTTTTTATTGGAAGTAGATTCCCAGCCAAATATTACCAAGAAGTCTGACCAATTCTGTAGAGCTCAACAATCATTCAAGTATCTTTGAGCTCAGAGGCAGATCTCATAGCCATTTCTCTGGATGCCGACATAATGTGTAAATTGGGTCCAGGAGTTAACAGCCTGTCCAGTGGCAGGGAAAATGGGATTCTTGACCTTTTTGTGGAAAAATGTACACTTAATTCACTGTTGAAATTTGGAGGCATAAATTGCCAGACCAGTATGACTCGGTGACAAGGGAACCGTCTCAATTATATTGAAAATGTCATCAAACAAAATATTGAGGCGAAGTTAGGGTCAGACTTTCAAAATTGACTGAGCCTGCCTTTAAAGTGGGAAAGCATGGGCGTCAATTCTAATTTGTCATTGGCACTTAACAGTTACTGTTATTAGAGGGCATGCTGGCAAAGAATTTAAGCCATCCCTAAAGATTTTTGGGGCAGTCACTGTATGCACATTTGGATACAGAGATATTGTGCCCTCCATCACAATAAATCTTTAAATTCTGAACTTGTTCCTGTGATTTTATTTAAATAGTGGAAGCATAACCCTCAATTGACCATATTTTTGCAGAATGTCCAGATTTTTTTGCCTCATATTTTTGGTTCGTTCCTCATAAAATTTGTGGTTTTCTATGTTTAGAACATCAATGTTTACAGTATGCCCCTATTTTATGGCCTTTGTCCCCCCTTTATTTTGGGCTTTGCCCATATTTCTTGTACTAAGAGATTGAGAGGTATGAGTATAAGAGAGAGAAAACCCTTTTTAATTAGTGAAATAGCTTTTCATCCAGTATTAATAAGAGGATTCTTGTCATCAGATCAACCTTCTGAGTCGAGTGTCATAACAGTCAAAGTGGAACTTGAGAAAAAGAAAAAAAACAGCTGCACCCCACAAAGTTCCTGTTAATTATATATACAAACTCTGAGATTGCACTACAACAGGGAAAAGGATAATATCCAGATTCCTGCTGTATCATGATCACACAATTCAGGCTGTCCATTCTTCCCATATGTCTACATTTCCAACATCGATGTATATGGTTCGATATTCTGAAGTTTGACATTTCTGTCCATCAAGCTATTATCATGAACCCTTATAAAGTATTATAGAAATTTCCCATGAAAAGGTGATCATTGTATCATAAGTAGTTCAGGGTTGAACAGTTAAAGCAAAAAGGAACCTTTGATTTCAAACAGCAGGCTTTGAGGAATAGAAGAGGCCAAGGTAACAAAGCAGAAGGAAGGGTAAGGAGTCCTGATTCAGTAATGTGATATTGACAGTACTTGCTATCTAACCCCTACCTCTTTTGCTCTCTCCCATTCCCCTCATCCTCAAATCCTGTGTAGGAGACATGTTTGTCTCAATATCACTGCTCTCTAGAGACAGGTTTTACATCAGAAAAAAATCAAGTAGTGCCTGGAAAATTTTATGGAAACAGCAGTATTATCATCTGAATCTGGTAACCTGACCTTGGACTTTTGGGTAAGGAATAATAACTTCAGGTTATAGGATAGATTTCAAAAAGCTACTTTGCTACCTAGGAATATTGTCTGTTCCTCCTAGCAACATCAGTTTAGTCCCTCCAATTCTTGAACTGCCCCTGAGCAGTACCAGTTGTGGACCTCCAGGTTATACATCTATCACAGATCAAAAAGTTCAAAATGTTCATCTCTGCTTATAAGGGATACACAATTAGTCATCCTGCATATGGAAGCAGCTCTCCTTTCACAGAGTCCATAGTTTGTATTTTTATTTTGTGGTGAGGAAGGAACACTACCAATTTTCCTTTCTTGACATTTTGTCTTTCTAATGTACCTTGGGTTTTCAGCAAATGCTTAGCACCAGTATTTGCCCTCTAAGAACAAAGAGCTTTCAGTTAGACCTTTACTTAATGATAGCCTGATACAAGCCTTCTCAAAAGAGGTGCTCCCATCATTTCTATTTAGCATGCTGCCCTCTTCCTAGCCAATGTTGGAATTTTCCTGAACCCACAAAAAACAAGTTTGCCACCACTCTCTTTGAATACCTTGTTTGGGGCACTACTGTGCATAAGATCAGGAAAGTTGTGCTTGCCTTAGGAAAGGTTTATCCAGTCCATTACTCATATAGCCCAGGAAAGTCATCTGGTAAACATTGTTCTCTTAACAACCCTGGAATATGTTTGTCTCAATATCGGTGGTCCCTGTAGCCAGGATTTGCTTCAGAATAAATCCAGTAGTGTCTGCAAACTTTATGGGAACATTATCCCATCATCTGAATCAGGTAATCTCACTCTTCCCATAAGTTTACAAAGAATTCCTTTAGTGGGCTGTGTTAAGCCTGTATTGTATACTTTTAATACCAGTGAGCAGGCTGTAGTGATTAGCATGTTATGTGGTAGAAAAAAATCCCAGGTAATTCTACTTGCAATGTAGACCATATGGAGTTTAGACTAGATCTTGCTACTATGTCTTTTAAGCCTTCTTACATGACATGGTGTCCTAGTAGTACAATGGCCTCCAGAACTAGGGAGATACATGTTTCAGAACTGAAGAAATATGTTTGTTGTCAAGAGTTTATATATGTGGAAAAACAGAATTCTAATTTGTTGTCAAAATATGGTGTATCTGCATCCACCTAGATTTCTTTCTTTGCAAGAAATTTTGGAGTAAAACTGGAAGATTCACATCCAGAAATTTGTTGTATTCTTTACTGCAATTGGATGAGCTAAGGATCTTAATTTAGTGTGCAGAATTTGTGCATATTACCTGAGAAGATACAGTAAAGATATTTGTTTTACTTTCCCCACTGATGAAGAAAATAATTGTTAATTATCAGCCCAGATGTTTTCAGTGTTTTGTTTCTATTACAAGAACACAAGGTCATACTGAGTCTATAGATCCACATGTTGCTGAATTGAAAAATAAAGATAAAGTAAGTGAATTTGGTATGATGCATCATTCTGTAAGAAAAAACTGAATTATTTACAAGTGACTTAACAAAAGGCAAGCTGATAAATAGAGTTGACTTTCTCAAAAGCTGTGAATGTGCACAGAGCAAGTGGAATTACTAGTGTGTAGATAAAAAGTGATGATTAGAAGATCATGAAATAAATTGTGAGTCTGATAAGGCATAAATGAGAAGTAAATATATGATGTGTCATAATAACCAATGAATAAAAATGTGAAACATGAGGCAATGCATTGTAAAAAATAAATGATCCAAGATGGAAGCCAAAGAAAATATTGTATTAGTGAAAATCAGGTTTGCTGTATGTGTGGTTATAAGCATAACAGGAAACACTGGAAATTTGTTAATTCAGTTTGTAGAATATGTGGTGCAAAGGACATTTTACAAAAATATATAAAACAAAAACAAATGGTTCCAAAACATGTTACTACTGTTAAACAGAAATACAAACATTAACTATGTGTTTGTTTGTATTCAAAGTGAAAACATGATACAGTGCTATGTGGAAGACAACTGAGGTAGTGAAATTAGTGTGCAATTTAAGACTGCTGGCAAGAAATACTTTAATTAGACAGAATATGGAAATTAAATGAGGTAGTAGTACAGAGTAAATATTTCATCATAAAAACTTTTTACATTCAAGAATGGAAACTATTCAGGAGATGGTTGTGTGTATATTATTAGTCTGTTCTGCCCACCAACTGTCACCCTTCAGTCAGATATTGCTTACATCAGTTAAAGAATAAAAAGTTAATATAGTTGCCCTTAAAGAAGATAATTCTACTAGTTTAGGCTTTGTGGCTCCTGAGAAGCCAGAAGTAATAAAAATAATTCACATAGTGAAAGCAACAACTATGTATATTTAAAACCAGTCACAAAGACCATATGTAGAGAATCATCCACATTGTCAGAGAGATCTGATACTGACGTCCAGTGCAGAACTGTAGCACTGGTATCTAACATAGCTGTACTGAATTCCGTAAAGGCTTAGGACATTTTTCAGGAGAATATTGCATGCAGATAAACCATGATCCAGTGACAGTGACACATGCTTCCAGACAGTTACCTGTATATCTCAGAAGTAAATTATAACATGGACTGAAGCATATGGAAGCATAAGTGACACTAAGAAGTAATCAGAACCAACATATTATGTGATAGGAATGGTTGCTTTGATGAGAGAATCCAATGTTTTTGATATACCTTATCAATGTTATGTAATTCAGAACACTACTCCTGTCTATAAGCAAAAAGAAAAGTCCCAGAATGCCAGATTCTGAGTTTTTCTAAAAAAAGATTCATTCCAGGGTTTGCAGCAGCTAAAGGTGTATCGAGAAAGCTCTACATTGCATTTAATACATGATTAAGAAAGTACAAGTTCCTTGGACTCCCATTTATTATTTTATCTCTCATTATATCAGCATCAGAAGAATTCCAGAGAGCTTTTCCAAGTAATTGAAGGATTGGAAACTACCATAAAATAATTAATCATCTGAAGTAGTTAACTTCATTTGATCAGCAACCTGTGGGTATCGGATCCGACCTGGATCCGAGCCGGCAGCTTTCCAAGCTAAAGATCTGAGCTCTCTGCTCCTCCCCCTTACCAATAATACCCCGCTACCTCCCTCCAGTCCTGAGATATTGTTTGCCAAGGCTTCTGAAGCATAAGGGATGAGCTCTTGGCATTTATTGGTGAGGAGAATTTGGAGTTTTCTAGCAATTTGAGTGTGTGAGAGTGTGTTATAGAACCATAGTTTAGTTAAACCATTTGTTTTTTACTTTTAGTGGTGAATTAGTGTTTTTCTCCCTTCCCCTTACTTTGTGTGTTAGGGTGTGTGCTTGAGTGTGATGGCCGAAGGTCCTAAGGCCATTTTTTTAAAATGTGCTGAGTGTGGTCATAAGCTGTCCCCAGAGGATGGCCACACTCAGTGCGTTCTCTGCCTGGGGGTAGCCCACTTAACATCGGGCTGCCAGATTTGTGCGGCCTTCAACCTCTGGGCTGTGAGGGACAGGAGGAACAAGTTAATCTTGGCGGGACTCTTACCCCTGGATTCTTCTTCCTCCTCTCCCTCAGTGGTGCCAGTCGCGGCTGTGACTGTCCAGCCTTCAGCTTCCCCTCCCCTGGCTGGGACTCAACCTCCCGCTGTTTCCCAGGAACAGGGGAGCTCTTCTAAGAAAGACAGGGGGCACAAAGAGAAAGAGAGAGATAGGCATAAGAGCCATAAGCGATGGGCCGAATCAGCCCCTTCGGCTCCGCCGGCTAAGGTGTTTGGGTCTCCCGCAAGGGTTTCCAGGTCTTTTCCCTCTCGGCTCCATTCTCCACACTTCTCTCCAGAGCCAGAGGAGGAGTCCTGGTCACCCTCGAGGTCGTCTAGGCGGCCCTCCAGGCCTGCCTCAATGAACTCTTCAAGGTTTACCAGGAGTTTGTCCGACGCAGATATGGACCGGATGATGCGTCGATTCCTGCAGGCCCAGATGCAGATGGGAGTGCTCCTGCCTCCCCCCCCACTGGGAGGGAGCTCGGCCCCTTTCTTTGCACCAATTGCTCCTTCTCTGATCCACTATCGGGTTTCGGAGCCATCGGATCCGGGTCGTCTTGGTGCCGGGGAGTCGGCGCCAAAAGTAGTTGCTACTTTGACGCCGGCTTTACCCTCACATTTATTGGGTTATCTTTCGGATCCGAGCTCTTGGGGCCGAGGGCTGAGCTTCGGATCCGCAGGGGTGAGTGTGTCTTTGGCTCCATTGTTGTCGGAGTGCACTTCCCTCTCAGGTCCGATGGCATCAGCCATGACACCAGTCCTCACATTGGAGCTGAGGGGACTACTCTCGGAGCCAGGGGAGAGTGGTTCACCTTCGGCGTTCGATGTGGTGGAGAGGGTGCTGTCAAGGAGTTCGAAGTCCCCGGTCCATGCTATGAATCCATCCGTCACTCCCTCGCATTTGGGCCTGTCTTCCATCATCTGGCCGCAGGGACAGCCTGCGTCTGCGCCCCAGTTAGTTCCTGTAGAGGAACAGGACCCCTTTGGTGAGCCCTCCTCGGACAGTCCCACCGTGGAGGTCCCTCACAAATGAAAGTGCAAGAGGAAGCACTTGGACTCCCCTGAGTCCCTCACGGAGGACACAGACTTAGGGGAAGGGGAAGGTTCCCCCAGGTAACCCCCGGAGGACGTCTCCTTTGGAGACATTATGGAGATTCTGCGCATAAGAGGGGGGGTGGTCAGCCCAAAAGCCTTCCTTGGATGAGTCTGTGTTTCTGGAGGCGTTTGACACAGGCCCGTCTACCTCCTGGGTGTCCCCCCCGGCTGACCCCTTAGTAGACTTGATTACTACCAGGGCTTGGAAGGAGCCGGACACTGTGGAGCCAATCCCCAAGAGACCAGACAAAATCTTTAGTCCCCCCTCTGACAAGCCCGTGTGGAATAAAGGTTCCCCGGTAGATGCCATGGTGGTGGTGGCTGCCACCAAGAAGGAACTGGCACTAGAAAGTTCCTCGGTCCGTCCTGCTGATAGGAGTCTCAGATGATGGACCACATTGGAAAGTGGATGTTTACTTCAGCCACCTTTTCTATAAGGGTGCTAAATTATTTGGCACACATCATTAGGCTCCAGTGGGATTTGATAAAAGAATACGCTGGGTCCCCCCCAGAGTCCATGGCGGCCGAGAACAAACTTACCTTCGCGGTTCGCATGGCCACTCTAAAGTCAATATCAAACACATCTATGCGGCTTCTCTCCCATGCCACGGAGGGGGTGGCTAGAGCCAGCGGGAGCAGATGGTTCTATGCTATTTGGCAAAACCATCCATGACACGCTACTCCAGAGTGAGAAAGACTGGAAGACGCTGTATGCCGTCGGAATCTGCTTCTCTGTTCCTCAAAGGTCCTTCTCTAGGAACCAGAGAGGGCAAAAGAAGATGTGGTTCTGGAAATCTCAGCAATCCCGTCCCGCTCCGGACCCTTCATCTTTCAGAGGCAGGGGAGGACAAGGTGGATGCCAGCCCAGAGGCAGAGGGGGGGGCCGAAGAATTTCGGGTTGAGAGAACCCTTCTCCGACCGACCCGTGCAGCAGCTCTGAGGGGTTGGCCGACTGTCCCTCTCTGGAGGCAGTCAGGTGGGCAGTTTTCGGAGCATCTAGCAAGTTGTGAGTCCATTACTACAGATAGTTGGGTGCTCTGAATCATATCCAGAGGTTACTCTATCCCCTTCCTGAATCTTCCCCCATTAGGGAGGCACCTCCCTGATGTCCCACCCGATCAGAGGGAGGCGGCTTCAGAAATAAAGATGTTACTAGAAAAAAGAGCCATCCAACACGTCCCCCCAGAGCAATCCGGGTTGGGCAATTACTCCAGGTTCTTTTTCGTGCCAAAAAAGACGGGGGACTTAAGGCCAATCCTCAACCTGTCAACCTTGAACCTGTTCATTGCCAAAGAGAAATTCTGGATGGTCACTCTACAATCTATTCTCCCCCTCCTGCAGGAGAACGATTGGATGTGCTCCATAGACCTCAAGGATGCGTAATACCACATTCTCATGGACAAACGATCCAGAAGGTATCTCGGCTTTTGGCTGGGGGCCAGTCATTACCAGTTCAGGGTTCTTCCGTTTGGCCTCACCACAGCCCCCAGGGTGTTCACCAAGGTCAAGCAGCCCACCTGAGACTTCAGGGAATTCAGGTCTTTCCGGTACCTAGATGACTGGTTCCTCACTGCCCCCACCAGGCATCTACTCTCTTCCGCCAGGGATTATGCTTTACTCTTGGCCCATCACCTTGGCATTACCATAAATTTCAGGAAGTCTTCACTTTATCCTGTTCAAGTTCTAAATTTCATAGGGGCCAGGTTGGACACACTCCAGTCCAGGGCCTTTCTCACAGCGGACAGGTTATGCACCTTGTCACTCCATGTGTTGGCACTTCTGCAGTCTTCGGCCCCGACCGCAGAATTAGTCCTGAGAGCCCTAGGATCCATGGTGGCAGCCATCAGCCTTTCATCCTTTGTTCGATTGCACATGAGAGTCCTTCAGTGGACCCTTCAAGTCCAATGGTCCCTTCTCCTACACCTTTGGATTCACCGATTCCCCTGAGCAAGGTTTGCAGGAGCTCCCTTCTCTGGTGGCTTCATTCCTGAGGGCTTCAGGAAGGGAGACCATTTGTGATGCCTCTACCCCAAGCCACGCTGACCACGGACGCTTCTCGCTTTGGGTGGGGGGGCATTGCATGGGCAGAACCGTCCAAGGCACATGGACCCCCGTAGAGACCGGTCTGCATATCAGTGTTCTGGAGATGAGGGCGTTGCTTTTAGCATTGCAAGCCCTACAGGACCTTCTCTCTCCAGGGACTATTGCAATCCAGACAGACAACATGGTGGTAGTCTGGTGCATCAACAAACAGGGAGGAACCGGGTCTTACCCTCTTTGTCGAGAGGCTATGAGAGTTTGGGAATGGGTGATTTCCACCAACCGCTTTCTGATAGCAACACACATTCCAGGTCGGTCCAACATTCCAGTGGACAAACTGAGTCGTTTTATCCTCACACCTTACGAGTGGTCTCTAAACCCCTTAGTAGCGAAACAGATCTTCCTGAGATGGGGTCAGCCTTGCTGCGATCTCTTCACCTCTCCTTCAAACGCAAAATGCAGCAATTTTTTCGCTGTAATTCCCCCACCGGGGGAGAATCCCAGAGATGCTCTGGTTCATGCTTGGCCACCCAGTCTTCGTTACGCTTATCCTCTTCTTCCGCTAATGACGAAATTTCTGCAGAAAGCACGTCGGTTGGGGAGCAAAATAATCCTCATAGCCCCATTCTGGCCTCGTCAGATCTGGTTCCCATATCTGTGGTCTCACATCATAGCTCCTCCTTGGGTCTTAGATCCCATTCCGGATCTGATCTCTCATCCTTCGGGATTGCAAACTCTGAACCTGGACGACCTCAAGCTCACGGCTTGTTTGATCCAGTTTCACTAATGGCTAGGACTCCCGGTATCTCGTCTCCTGTAAAAAACTATTCTGGTAGCGGCACATAAGCCCTCTACCAGGAAAATCTATAAGAGTAAATGGAAGCGTTTTTCTATCTGGGCCAAAGAGAGGGATTTGGATCCTTTCTCAGCCCCCATTCCAGCAGTTCTTGAGTTTCTGTCACACATTTTCCATCAAGGGGCCAGTTCTTCTACTGTGAAGGTTCAGATGGCTGCCATTTCTCATTTCCACATCAGGGACAATCTTAAACCCTTAGCTTCCGCTAAGATATGCAAGACCTTTTTGAAAGGCACCTTCCTCTTAAGACCCCTGGTCAAGAATGCGGTTCCCCCATGGGACTTACCTTTAGTTCTCCAGGCACTAATGGGTCCACCCTTTGAACCTGCAGCTTTCGTTGACTTAAAATACTTATCCTAGAAGACTGCATTCTTGGTTGCAATTACTTCAGCTAGGAGGGTTTCTGAACTTCAGGCCCTTTGTACGAAACCCCTGTACCTGGTTTTCCACAAGGACAGAGTATCTCTCAGGACTAATCCTTCATTCTTGCCTAAAGTGGCCTCCGAGGCCAATATCAATCAAATCATAAATTTGCCTGTTTTCTTTCCCAACTTTCAAAACAAAGGGGTATATAAACTGCACATGTTGGATGTGCATAGACAATTGCGATTTTACTTGCACAAGACAGCTGATTTTCGCAAATCAGAACAGCTTTTCGTGTCTTTCACTAAGCCGTCCTTAGGCAAGCCAGTTATGAAGGTTACCTTAGCCAGGTGGATTTCCCACTGCATATTACAAGCATATTCAGCTTCCGGTAGGCCAGAACCCTTGGGGGTTCATGCTCACTCAACCCTTTCTATGGCTACCTCTGCAGCATTTTGGTCAAGAGTGCCCTTAGATGACATCTGTTCAGCGGCTACTTGGGCCTTTTCTCATACTTTCATTTCTCATTACAAGTTGGATCTGATCTCTAGAGGTAGGGCAGCCTTTGGCTCCGCAGTGCTCTGGAATATCCTTCCATGAGGTCCTCCCAGGTTTTTGGTAGCTGGGGACTCTGTCCCACAGGTTGCTGATCAAATGAAGTTAACTACTTCAGATAAAGAAGTTATGTACTCACCATAACATTCCATCTGAGTAGGTAACTTCATTTGTCATCAACCAACCCCCCTCCTTCCCCCTAGCCTGTTTCGTGATCATATTCACAACAGAAGGTTTCCTTCTGTTGCACATCAGGTTAGGGTCTCTCTTTCGAGTATGTTAGACTGTTGTTGGTTGAGAAGTGGCAAACTCGATCTGAGGACTGGAGGGAGGTAGCAGGGTATTATGGGTAAGGGGGAGGATCTGAGAGCTTGGATCTTTAGCTTGGAAAGCTGCCGGCTTGGATCCAGGTCGGATCTGATACCCACAGGTTGCTGACAAATGAAGTTACCTACTCAGATGGAACGTTATGGTGAGTACATAACTTCTTTTTTTAGTGTGAGGAAACAGAAGCAAGAAGAGCATCACAAGAGACCAATCAAACTTTATTTATTTACCATGTGTTGCCTGGACTGGAGAGTTGGTCCTGTTGGAGCATTTTCAGGTCCAGCCCAGGAGTAAGCAAGATATACTCCAGAGGTATAAAAAGCAGTGTAAATGCAAAATATGTGCAACTAGGCTGAAATATATGGATCATATTCCAAAGTTAGTCTAAAAATGTTGATCCAGAAAATAAATAAAGAATCACACAGTTGTGCAAATACCAAGGCTAGAAGACAATTAGGCATTACAAATGTTTCTAGGAATTATTCAGTATTTTGCAATGTTTGAATCTAATATGTATGAAATAACTGTACCTCTTAGAAAGCTGTTAAGGCAAGATATAGTTAAAGAACTGAGCTATGAAAAAGGTGAGAGATTTGGAATCCATAACGAATAGTTATGGTGTCTTCAAACTTAAAATAGCATGATACAAATAAGTCCATTGTGACACAAGACAATTCTAGTTAGAATGGCATAAGGGGCTGTGATCTTACAACAGAATAAGCTAGTTGCCCAGTGGTCAGGAGCACTTAAAGATTGACAAAAGAGATATCTCAGATAGAAAAGCAGCTGTTAGCTTCCATGAGGAAGTCCATGAATAAGTTATTGTTTAAAAACTTATGTTGAAATGAACCAGAAACCCTTGGAAGTCTTTATGCAGGGCACCTTAGAAAATGTAATGAATTTTACTTAATCTGAAGTGTGATCTGAAGGGGCAGTGCATATAGCAGATATATGACCAATATATTTGATTATTTGAATATGATGTTTGCAGATGACATTGTGATCTGTAGTTAGAGTAGGGAAAAGGGTGAGGAGACCCTGGATAGGTGGAGATATGCTCTAGAGAGGAGAGGAATGAAGGTCAGTAGGACCTGAGGGAGGATAGAAGAATAGTGAGGATGCAGGGAGTAGAGCTGGCGAAGGTGGATGAGTTTAAATACTTGGGATCAACAGTTCAGAGTAATGGCGAATGTGGAAAAGATGCGAAGAAGAGAATACAGGCAGGGTGGAGGGGTGGAGAAGAGTGTCAGGAGTGAATTGTGACAGACGAGTACCAGTAAGAGTGAAAGACAAGGTCTACAAGAGGATAGTGAGACCAGTTATGTTATATAGGTTGGAGACAGTGGCATTGACAAAAAGGCAGGAGTCAGAGCTGGATGTGATGGAGTTAAAGATGTTAGGATTTGCACTGGGTGTGACAAGGGTGTACAGGATTAGGAATAAGTATATTAGAGGGTCAGCCAAGGTTGGACTGTTTAGAGACAAAGCCAGAGAGGCAAGATTGTGGTGGTTTGGACATGTGCTGAGGAGGGATGATGGGTATATTGGGAAAAGGATGCTAAGGATGGAACTGCCAAGTAAGAGGAAAAGAGTAAGGCCTAAGATAAAGTTTATGGATGTGGTGAGAGAGGACATGCAGGTGGTTGGTGTGACACAGCAAGATGCAGAGGACAGGAAGAAATGGAAACGGATGATCCACTGTGGCGACCCGTAACGGGAACAGCTGAAAGAAAAAGATTACTTGAATATATTTACAGGAGATTTGTAGAAAGCTGCTAGAAGAGCTAGGGAGTCATCGGGTAATACTGCAGTTTCAAATGACAGAGGAAAAAGTAAAATAATTTCAGAGGTGTACAGCTGCTAATGTAAGAAATGCAACTTCTGAAAGGCATTGCAGTTAATGGATAATATAAGCAAAAGTTTAGTCTTGTTTTTCTTTCAAAGAAGTAATGAATTGTATATAGGGTTTGATGTTCAAAGATGGCAAAATGCTTTTTCATTTGATTAAGAACTTTCCTGTGCTTGAGACTTTACATTGGTCTCATCTAGGAATAATAAAAAGCAAAGAAAGTGCAAGAGATGCTTTAGCAAGGAATGTAAAATTCAAGTGGAACAAGAAGTGCAGTTATGCCATCTACAATGCATGCCATAACAGGAGTTTAAAGGAGGGGGTGGGGTGGGTGCAGATAGGTCCTATTTCAGAGACCCCATGCATCTCATATAGGGGTATTATTATTTCATGTTTCCTCATATAATCAAACTGACAGACAAGTGCAGTTATGAGTATTGTATTAAAGTCTGTCTCTTTCAACATGTTCACTGGATATCATGTATCCAGTCTTAAAACCCACAGACTTTAATATAATTTCTGGTTTCCTCTAAAATTCATTTTTAGCATTTCCTTTACTGTATGCTATTAGGCAATAGCAATGTAGGTGAAGCAGGTAATCTACTTTTCAAATTTCTGCCCCTCAATGTTTGAGGTAGTCAAAGACTGAGACACTGCAGCAAAGTATTGCTATATTCCAAATCAGCTTTTGCTAGAGCTACAGTAAATAATCTGATATCGCATCTTAGCACCCCCCCCACCCTCTGTCCTAAGAGGTGGATATGGAGGCCACCGATGAGCCGTTTACATTGCTTTTAACACAGGGAACCTTTGTGGCCCTGCTGTGAGGCAGGACTGTATTGTTAATGATTAAGTACCAGACGTGTTGGCTTTAGAAGTCCCAGGGGGCACCACCGCACTACATCTTGTACCATAGAAAATACTAGACAGGAAACAGCTAAGATAAATACTCCACCAAGGTACAATAAAGTCATAAAAATCCACAAAGAAATGGTGACGTAACCAAGGCACAGAATGTCCTAGTTTAAACACAGTCCAAGAATAAATAAAATATAGGTAAAATCCAAGGTAAATTTATTCACTCAGGTAAGTGCTTTCATGATACACATATCACTTCTTCAGACCTTCAAACAAACACTTCCTACTCAACTATATTTAAACAGTATTCAAACCAATCAAATCAAACCAATTAATGCTTGAAGTAATTAGTACTTAAAGTAAAACCAGTCATTCTGCAATATGTACAAAGTCATACTGAAAAAACATTTCAAGTATAGATACGTAATAAACATTGTAACATAAAATACATTAGTTAAAAACAATTAAAATATATATTTAATATGTTTCTCTGTCTTTCATTAAAATAATTTAATTTCATTTGAACAACCTCCTATTCCTCAAAACTGGTTTCAAGGGTATTCTATCATTAAGGCCCTTTCCTTTATTAGCTCTTAATCTGATAATCCACCTAGTTTCAGAGGTCTCTGTGTGGTTCCTTATATCACCACCTCTCTCATTAGGAATAATTCTCTCAATAACTGAGAACATAAAATTATGGTCATTGCCTTCAGAGGACACATGTTTGGCTAACGCATTAGTGGCAACACCATTCCTAATATTTAGTAAGTGTTCCCTAATAAATTGGATCTGGGGCCATCTTTCATTTGTAAGCACATTCCTGTTTTCCCATGTGGCCATATTAACACAGAATCCAGAAATCAAACAAGTTGTAGGGGAAAATCCAAGTTTTATATTTAAGAACAGGAAATCTTTGAAAAGAATGTTATGCTATCCACGTCGTAATAAGGGACAAGATATGGCAGGAGTAAAAGGGATGGTTCCTTGTGGTGGATGCAATCAATGTATATACATAAATCATGAGAATGTATTTACACATCCAGACACTAAGCGAATATATGATTTTAGTCTAGCAGCTAATTGTAACACAAACCATGTGGTCTACTTGGCTGTCTGTCAGAAATGCTCTGCATTTTATGTGGGCAAGACCGACAGACAGCTAAGATTTAGAATTAGGAAACACTATATATAAAATATATATTTTAATTGTATTTTATGTTACAATGTTTATTACGTATCTATACTTGAAATGTTTTTCCAGAATGACTTTGTACGTATTGCAGAATGACTGGTTTTACTTTAAGTACTAATTACTTCAAGCATTAATTGGTTTGATTTGATTGGTTTGAATACTGTTTAAATATAGTTGGGTAGGAAGTGTTTGTTTGATGGTCTGAAGAAGTGATATGGGTATCATGAAAGCGCTTACCTGAGTGAATAAATTTACCTTGGATTTTACCGTTTTATTTATTCTTGGACTGTGTTTAAACTAGGACATTCTATGCCTTGGTTACTACATCTTGTACCATAGCTCAACCTATAAAAGACAGATACAAAATTAGAAAAAGAATAAGCACAACACATTGCTGCACAGGCTTATTATAAATAAAAATTCAGTTGTTCACTACAGGCATGGACATAGTTTACATACCCAGACAATTTTTCAGATCTTCTTAGACAGGCTTCTCTGCTGAAGTCTGTCCCCTCCACTGCTGTAAGGGAAAACTGAAACTATTTAGTACATGTGATCCTGTCAACAAAAGGCCATGAAACTAGCAGATGATAGCCAAAAAAATGACAAAACTTGTATACAGTTCTTACTGCAAAATGTTTGCACTCTCCTTAACCACTGATTTCCAATGGCAAAACAGGTTGGGGTGTGCTTCTGTAGGTTGCTGTAGTGATGTCTGCTTTACTCACTGGGGTGCGTGATGCCTGTGATATCACCCACTTCCCTATCAAGCTGGCGCCAGGCATCAAACTTATATAAGGGAGTCATCATAGTGGCCCAGCAGGTGACTCAGATAGTCCCTCTGCAGCATATGCAAAATAATCTTGGTTTTCTGGATGCAACAAGGAAAAACCCTCCAGAACCCAACACCTGAAAAGTTCCTAGTCATGTTAAAGGTCTTTATAAAGGGCAAACTGATAGTATGTAGCCATGCATATGGGACTATGGACACCATATGATATTCTACCAAAAGTTCCAATGGCACAGATTGGCAGCAGTACAGGTTCCACGGTTGCCATGCATGAGCATAGTGTACACATATCATATTACCCCATGGACAAGCATGGTAGCACTGCTTGGGTGTAATAAACAATACATTATGGCAGCGATTCACAGGCAATCACATTAAGTTACCCAGTTATAATCACATCACTGTGAAACCCATTGTAGCTCAAAAAGGGGTGGTTTCCATATTGCAAAAGACCACATTAAGATGGTCAACTCAGGATTAGGATTTCAGTGGAGAAGACTTTGTACTGCCATACAGGGACTGTGAAATTATGTAAGACATCTGATAACGTATCTCTGCATTGTTGTGAACACTCATGGTGCATGGCAGCAAAACGGACAGACTGGAAACAGTAGATTGGATGATGTAGCGTAGCACAATGGCATGACTGGTTTAATGTCCAGTGGGGTGGGGATGCGCCCTATAATAGATAACATAGCAAAAGAGCATGGCAGGTTAATGCCCAGTGGGGTGTTACCAAGACAGAGAACAAAAGACAAGGCCATAACAGGCACATTTTCAGTGGGGGGGGGCATACTGTGGCTTGTATACATAGATTGCAGGACATGTTGCTTGATAACTGATGGCTCCTATACATAGTTTGTGGCATGGTATGGCATGGCATGGTTATGTGTATAGAGGGAGGGGAAAGGCACAGAAGGTGGACAGAATTATTGGTCACCAGCACAGCACTGCAAGAAAATGGGCAGTATCAGCATGTCCATTATTGCCATCAGTATGGGACAGGGTGGGAATAGTTACAACACAAGAGCAGACAGTTATGTGGCCACTAAATGGAGGGAGGACGCCATTGCTGAGACATAGAGGTTCAGCCAAGGGCAGTCATATACACACTCACTCACAAACATACATGCATGCACACTGACCATCATGAGTAGTGCACATGTGTACACATCTTCTCATGAGCTTGAGGGAATAGCAATGACTGGAAAAATTCACCACCCAGGAGGCAATGGTGTTACTGCAGCTTGTGTTCACACATTGCTTGTACATGCTGGAAAAGATAATATCAGCAAGGTTCTCTGAAATTAGGTGTGGCATGGAGTGGTGCAGATCATCAGTCTGTGAGCAGCCATAATAGGGCAGTAGTATAGGTGCTGTGTAGGGTCCCTGATATGATAATGCATGTCAAGAACAATTTATAAGACATTGCCAGGGAGAGGTCAGCCAAAGGAAGTGGACCACCAACATAGAAACAGCTTACAAATGTGGAAAAGTACCTGATAACCCTGTTCAGTGCAGATGGGTGAACCCTTATAGCTGGTAATAGCTTGGATGTGGGAGCTGGGCTGGTCGCAGCTGCCCTAGTGTCTATAGGGGATGCATCAGGTCAGTAATAGCATGCATTTTTCAAGTTTTACATTGGTCTACAAGTGAGAAGCGATTATTCAGTGGAACATCTGTGCAAGTCTGCTTTCCAGGTACATTAGTGCTGCAACTGCAAGAGCCTGCATCATGATGTATGTATGTATGTACCCATATGCCATTCACATAAATGTCTTGTACCAGTCTGTGTGCCAAGGGGTGGGGAGAGTGAGGCATATGTTTCACCAGTTCCAGAAGTACATCATCTTTATCTCTTCACATGGCGGAGGGTACATCTGAGCAGGATGGCACATGCTTGATGTCAGCATGTTACTGGTGGCTGATGGTGATGGCACTGTACACATAGCACAATCAGAATACACAGTGGCACTGCCAACAATGCTAGAATGGAGATAATTCATACATTCCCTGCACATTAGTTGATGGTGAAGAGTCATTCCAAACCTCCAGCTTTACCTGTGGTTAGGACTGGATGTCTCATCAGTGGGAGCCCCATCCAGGCTATGCAGGAAGACCATGGATGGCATCCATCAGCCTCATTGTCTCTGATGTGCACATAGACACTGTAGGGGAGTGAAATGATGGCATTGTAGAATAGCAGTAATTCACTTCTCAGCATAGGTAATGTTTGATTAACCTTGACTGACGGGAAAATGTAGGCTTCATCAATGTGATTAAACCATGTCAGCCTTGGGTAAATGAAGCATTGTCCATTCAGAGCCATGTATTATTGTTTAACAGTTTAATGTATAGTCTAGCTATATTTATTTATTTATTTTATTTTACATTTGTTTACCGGGCTAGTCTAGCTGGATATATGTCCATTTTCAGTAGAGGCCCGGGGAGAAAAGCTCCATACATAAAACTGCACTACAAGACATATTAATAAAAATTTAAGTACAATAAGAATATACATTTAGTAATAAGAACAACAAATACTTAAGGCACACACAAAAATACACTAGGTCAGTAGTAGCATCACAATTAAAATGCTAAAGATTAGCAGTTAGTTTCAATAATCCGGAGAGAAAGAAGTATAACAAGAGATTAGAAGGGATTAATGTAGAAATACAAGAGAGGAGAAGAGAGAGAAACAAAAGTCTAGAAAAGGAAGAAAAAAGAAGATGGAAATGAGGGCAGGGGAGAGAAAGGAGAAGTGAGTCAGAGCATAAGAGGAGAGCAACAGGGCAAGAAAAAAAAGTAAGTATATGTGTAGCTAATAAGACAGTAAATAGTTAAGGTAGAGTAGGGGGAATGAAAAAGGTTAGTCAGGAGTCCTACAGGAACAAAGCCAGTGATTTTGGAAGTACAGTTTGATTTTTTGTTTGAAGAGTGGTAAGGAGGTGATTAGAGTAATATCTGTGGGTAGCAGATTCCATGTCCTACCTACAGTATTAGTGAACAGAGAGTCACCAGCTAAGTTATGAGATTTTACAGATTTGGTCATGAGTTTAGAAGAAGATCGAAGGGAGGATATGGTGTAGAGAAATAAGAAAGCGAGAAAGCCCTGACTATGACCCTGATTACTCAAGTTTAATTTGCAACTTGGATGTTGGGAGTCAGGCAGCAGAGTGTAGAAATGAGCAGAATTTCCAACTTATATTCCCTGGGGGAGGGATGGATGGCTGATGGCTATTTCACCACATGCAAATCTAGACTTGCAGGAAAAGCAGCTGCAACTGGAGACTTGGGGCTTAGCATAACAATTAAAGGAGAACCATGTCAAAAAAAGGGAAAACAATATGTTTTTCAGCATATCTTAAACTTTTCTGCATTACTAATATCTCTATATATAAAACAAGAGGTTATTCTTATTTTCTAATTTGTTGTACCCCAAAATGTCCTGAAAGAAGGCTGCCATGGGTAGCATGATTTTGTTGTCTGTTAATACCTTCACCTTCCTGATGAAATTTTAGAGAGACAGAGAGAAATCCCTTTGAAAGGATCACTTACTGTGGTTTTCTCTCTCTTCAGCTTACAGCAGTACTGTGACTGCTTACTTTTGACTGTTGGCATCAGTTCACATTTTTAATAAATTTGCTTCCTTTGAATTTCATTAGAAGCCCTCTCTGACGCAGAAGTTTAAGGAATGCTTGAATGACAGGCTGAGTAAATTGTTCTTTTCAAAGTAACAACTGTAGTTCAGCATACAAGTGTGAGCACTCTGATCCCTGTGATTAATAGATGTTACTTGGAAGAGATAGTTTGTGTTGCTTTCACAATTTTTTAATGTAGCTAGAATTAGATTCTTTGATGTTAATCTTCCTTCCCCAACTCACTGACTTGTCTCAACATAACACTGTATGCAATGCAAAAATTCTCTAACAAAACACCAGAAAAAACATGCACTCTTACAGAAAATACAGTGTAGAAAAAATGTATATTCAAATACTGATAGCAAGAAAAGCAACAGGAAAATATTTTCTTTCTTTGTGTCACTCAGAGTTTCTTTAAAGAGAAGGATAACTAATTTGTACTAAGAAAAAATAAACTATGTGTTGAGTTGTATTTTCTTATTAAGCTTGAAAGCATTGCTTTTCTTCACACTTCATGTGACGCTGTTTATCTGCAGTATGATGTTGTCAATCTGAGACTGATAAGGCATATTTAAGAGCCATTTTCTTAATGGCTGTATATTTGGAATAAGTGACCTAATCTAATTACTTAGCCACTCTTAGTAAGTAGCTTTTCTGATGTAAAAAATAATGAGACAAATTCAGGAAGGAAAGGCAAACAGAAATAAGTTCAGATATAAAACAAATTGAGTAATTGTTAAATTATGCATTTTCTGTATGTTACGTGTTTAGTGCTGGATTACAATGCAAGAAAATAATTTTTTGGAAAGACAAACTTGACATTTGGGTGGAGTTCACCTTTAAATGAAAGCAGCCTTCATCAGCATGTGGGTGGGATCACTCATGCCAGGGGGAAGGCTTAATAGGCCGTTATGTTTTAAGGTTCAAGTATCAACCATGGACTTCAGCAGGGATAATTAATAGCCTCTCTCCACCTAGTTCAGGACCAATAAACCTTTTCTACACACCATCAATCAATTTCCTTTTTAAGCAACTTAATACTATCTGTCTGCCTATTCCCCAGTGGCAAGAAATTACATTTTCTTCCAGATCTATATTCAAAATAAGTATTGCCATATTTGGAATGCATACCTTTAATATTCTCTTAGAGCTGATTATTTCTAGTATATTTACTGTGTTTTAAAAAAATAATCCCCAATAAACAGTCAAGGTCAGGATTTTTCAGACATGTATCAATCCAAATTAAATCACATTTTAAAAGTCTTAATAAATGGGAAAAACAGATTTAGTCTTTTTAATCAACTTCATAAGGGAAATCTGATAGCCCTTTTATTTTTCTTGTAAAGTAACTCTGGACAATTTTCAGCCTACCGATATCAATTTTAGAACAGACGCAAAAACCCAAACTCTATTCCATAAGAGGCCTAATAATTGTTTTGAAAGTAGATATCAAAAACCTCATCTCTAGAGGAAACAGTTCTTAATAAAGTTGTTCCCTGGGATTCATTAACACCTACAGTAAGTGTACACCATTCTAAGTGAACAAACAACACAAAAATAACTCACACCTTCCTCCTAATTTTAGTTTTCTTACTGATTTTCTTGAAGCCTTATGGGAATCATAAAGGTTACCACACAAAAAAGTGATAAGCATGTTCAAGAATACAGATCGTGTACACTTAGTGTACACATTAATGAATCTGGCCTGTTATCATTTAATACATCTTTCTTAAGATGTTATTTGCTTGCAATTCAAAATTAATTTCATTAGTGATGATTCCTCAATGCTGTTACTTCAATCTTTCTTTAGTAATAATGCTGTCCATACTGTAAGAGTAAGCTAAATTTTGTTTACCCATGTACAACCCTTTACAATTAGTCTTATTAAATTCCATACCATTAAAAGGAGCACATCCTAGTAATAAATGTAGATAATGTTGAATTTCATGTTGGTCCCTGATTGATATCACCACCCAGCAACCTTAGCATTAGAAATCTTGCCGACCCAACAACTGACAACAGCTGGAAAGGAAGACATAAATATCTGAAAATAAATGGAACCAGAACTGAGCTCTGATGGATATTGTAATGTCCTTAGAATTATGCCTTTAAATAGTTACTCTTGCTAAGTCCATATCTAAGGCTTCATCTACATTGGTATAAAAGGCTAGCATAAAAGGCAATGAAATTAGAAGTAGTAGATCTACCTGGAGAAAAATCATGTTGGTGTATATCATAATACTCTTGAACCCCCCCCCCCCAATTCTTCATTACTGATTTTAAGATTCTCTCAAAGCATTTGCCAGTAAGGCTAGTTACATT
Source organism: Protopterus annectens (assembly GCF_019279795.1). Taxonomy (NCBI): domain Eukaryota; kingdom Metazoa; phylum Chordata; order Ceratodontiformes; family Protopteridae; genus Protopterus; species Protopterus annectens. The sequence goes on along the minus strand of NC_056745.1, from coordinate 1,042,362,775 downwards.
TATAGAGTATCTCCATGTTTATTAATAATAACAGATATAAACTTTAGCAAGCTGTAAAATGCCAAAAAGTAGGCGGCAAAGCAGTAAAACTAACAAAAAATCAGAAGAAAATACTTAAAATCACAAAAGTGGCTCCTTTTCTTCTCTCAGCATTTTCTCCCCTTGGTAGGTGCTTCAGCAACAACTTGCAAGCCTGAAAAGATGCCAAAACCATGAGGCAGCTGGGGTTTAAGAGAGACAGATCAAGGAGTTTAGAATTGACCCAAAATGGCCAATAAAACTACAGCTTCTAGGTAGTAACCACTCCTCCAGGGACAGGCATGCTGTTCAGTGTTAACCACTCCCACTGGTGAACACAGAGACTTCCCTTTAGCCCAAGCAAGCACTGGCCTTCTAGAAACTTCTAAACAGTTCAGAACAGCAAATCTGTAACTGAACTTTCTTAACTTTCAGAAGGTGGGAAAAAAGCAAGATTTTTTGTTTTTTTTTTCTTTTTGTTGTAGTTTAAAGGTAGCAGAGATACACAAGCAGCAAAATAATCACAACAGTGCAATAAATGACCCCACACTTGAGTACTAGGCCAAAATCAGGTAAAATGCAGTTTTTAGAGAAAAAAATGATTTTAAATTAAGTGCAACACAGTAAATGTACTGTGCAGTAAACATGCTCTAGAGGTGTTCCAAGTACTGTTACTGTTACAGATATAAACTTTAGCAAGCCGGAAAATGCCAAAAAGTAGGCGGCAAAGCAGTAAAACGTAACAAAAAATCAGAAGAAAATACTTAAAATCACAAAAGTGCCTCCTTTTCTTCTCTCAGCATTTGTTGTTGTTGTGTCTTTCAGCTTTTCCCGGTTAGGGGCCGCCACAGCGGAACTCCGGTCCGCTAATGATTGGCAGTAGATTTTTACATGCCGAGTTGCCAGCTCTGATGCACAACCTTCAAAGAAGGTACACCCATTCACGGATGTCTCTACACAGAAGACTCTCTAGCTGAGAATTGAACAGGGCAACATCTTACTGTGAGGCAACAGCGCTACCGCAGCACCACCACCGCAGTACATGCAAGAGATTAGTTACTGATCTTTAAATGAACTGGACCTGACTAGAAGGTACCTCCATAATTTGAAAGAGGTTCCAGATGCAGTTTCTCAGATTATTCTTCTAGTGATGGTCTTAGAACATATCCACTACTGTTTGGCATCACCTACCAATTACCAAGAAAACATCATTTATAACCCAGTTGAAGACTTGCTTCATTTTACAGAGAAAAAAATACCAGAAGATGAGATTATCTTTTCAGAATTTCAGTGTCTTCATCCATGGCTACAGTCCCTGGATCATAATCCTTATATAGGAAGTTCTGAGCAGTGGACATATTGAGTAAATAAACTTGCTTTTACAATATCCATACTGCATTAAAATCTCCAAAATACATGGATCAGATGGAAAAGTATTACTATTTACTGATCCATTTCCCACGTTCTAAAATAAATAGTTATATTCCATGTGGAGGCTACATCACATTTGATCCTTGTACAATATCGACGATGGTTCAATTTTTTCAACCTTAGAAGGTCTAAGGAAACTCTGACACATCTGGCTTAGATTGACTAACTTTGAGGAAGACCGGAAGAATAGGCTCATGGATGCTGTTCATGGGTCCGATACTTCTTGTGTCAGCACTGCAGAAGACCTTGTCAGACTATGAAGGAGAAGTCAAGAATCCTCTGATGTCATACTGCCTATGTGTAATGCCCCCTTCCAGTACTTGAGTACTGCAGGTATTCCCAGGTACGCACCAGTTTTTCATCCTCAGGCAAAATCAATACTTTATCTCGTATAAACCATCTTCATCAGTGTTATGGCAAATGGAAGTCTATCATTTAAAAAAAAACACAAGGGTGACAATACTAGGGTTGTTTTGTTTTTTTTTTTGCTAATCCTGACTTAAGCTCTTCACCTGTCCTCCATCCCACCTATGGGAAAGAAAAGAAATGTTGGATCTCACTCTGTCTACCTGCATGGGAAATACCACCATAGACAAAATGTTGAGAATGGTACACTTGGAGTTAAGAAAGGACCTCGTCTCCCTAACTACATCTGTATCCTACCTCAAATCAAAACCTTGCTGTTCATATAACTGTCATACACCTACTAAAGAAGACAGCCATCCACATTGACTGGAAATAGCATTTAGGATATCATTTTATTTCAATTTCTCCCTAGTGCCAAAAGAGACAAGGGGACAGAAGCTTCTTCTGGATCTCAATGTTCTCAGCAAGACTACCGTATACAAGAAGTTCTGGGTGTTTATTTTGCAGTCTTTATTTTCTTACTTTCAAAGAGGAATGGATGTTCTTCCCTGAGATCTAAGATACATTCATTCATGTCAAGGTATTAAATGCATGAAGTTCTTGAGGTTTTAAGTGAGTTGTCACTATTATCAGATCAGAGTGCAACCTTATGATCTGTTTTCCATGACACAGGACTTCACAAAATTCCTGGCAGAATTAGGGATGTGGCTGCATTCCTTGTTGCTGTCAGATCAGCAAAGACAGGTAGCTAACTGTAACAGACAGCAACATGACACATGACTGATAAAGGACCCTGAGAGTACTTGCTAAGAATTATAACACTAAAGCTTTAGGGAGAATGACAGGCCACCATACATGCTACACTCCACTCAGACAAATATAAGATACAGTGATGCTATATGTCATTCAAATGGAAGGCATAACTATGTCCATGATATCTATAGGCAGGATAATGCATAGGATATCTTTACCTCTAAATTTTTATGGTTTAACAAAAGTTCGCACTAGATATCTTCAACACAGTATCATATAGTTAAGACATACCCTGGGATTCTGCAAGCAGCCATGCAGGAATAAGTTATTCCTGCACGGCAGGGACCGTTCCTGCTCAGCACGGCAGCGCACCATGCTTATATATGAAACCACGCTGCCGGTCTGTAAACCAGACACAGTTCTGTATACGACCACAGGGGTTATGTCTGAGAACACAGCTCTCACAATCTACATGCCCCCTGTACTCCAGAATTGCCTTTCGGCAATTTAAAAAGAGCGAGAACACTTGTAACACCCCCGACCCATCAGGATAACAAATCTAGTCAAAGCCATAAGGAACAATTATCCCTATCAAGACAAAACTGTTGTTAGAATAACACATGTAGCATAAGCACATAGCGCACAACTCCCAACCCATCAGAGTAAGGAGTGTGGACAAAGCCAAAAGCGACAGTCGTCTCATAAAGCAGAAAGTTGATAGAATAACAGGTTCAGCACTAGCAGGAAGATTATGAAGGGTACAAATAAAATAACACAGCAAATTTTTCTTTTTAAACATGCAATAAAGTTTGTGTAGCTGCGCGGGTGTGCCCATTACTTAGCTACGCTTAGTCCAGGTTAAACAGCACAAGAAGTTAAATAGCAAGAGACATCCAGCATAAGCAGTATTGCAAGAATGTAGTGGTTAGAGTGTACGCTTTTCAAGTAGCCATTCTTGGTTCAATCCCCACTGTAACCAATTTGCATTTTACATGTGAAAGCAGTACATAAACATTCATTTTTATAATTAGCTACTAAATAATATATATTTGTTAACCAGAGTACTGTAGTAGGTCCAGATGTAAGGTGTCAGTTTAATAAAGTTGTAAAACCCCCATATAAACACAAGTACCCCATACAGTATAGTCAACATGAATAAATGTAATGAAAGCACATTGGGGGATGTCAGGGACAGTAAACAAATATATAATATGTGATAATAAACAATTTCTTCTCCAAGATATCACCACATCCAGATGGTGTCGATCACATCCAAATCTAATAGGGATGACCAAGGAAGTACAATCTTGTTTGGGTTAACATACTCTAGTGATGATAAGAAAATCAGAGATATTATTTATAAACACTGGACACTATTACACACAGATCAGGACATACATAGGATTGTTGGTGATAAACCATCTTTTGGATACAAGAACAAGAAATCATTAAAAGATAAATTATGTTATCCTAAATCAACCAACCAACTAAATAGGACTACATCTGGTTATGGGATGAGCAGATGTAATAACTTCTCCTATTGTATATATATTGATATGTCTGGGTCCTTCATACATCCCAACACTAACAGGGAGTTTTTACATCCGCCCTCAGCTGACTGTAATTCAAAGGACCTAGTTTATCTTGCATTATGTAATGGTTGTTGTTCATTCTATGTAGACAAAATGAATAGGCACCTATGAGACCACATTCGTGACCACTTATATTGTGATGTAGGGGCATGAGCTACAGTGCACTGGCAAAACACATGATAAACACAGGCATGGAACATTCTTTTAGGTTGGTAGCACTAGAATTAATTTATGATAACACCAATAAGGGAGACCTTTGTGAACAGAACTTATCAGGCAGAACTTAAGTGGATTTTTTTACTACAAGCACACTGTTACCCTGGGTTGAATGACAGCATTTCTATACAACCCACTTTAAGAGCAAGACCTTTAAAAAAGAAGTAAGCTATATGTATATTTACCTGCAACGTCAGTTTAACAGATATATTTTATTTTTATTTAGTATCTATGCATTTTTAATACATATACATGCTCTTTGATATGTTTATACTCAAATCTATCTTGATTTTGCATACCATATATGGTTGCATGTGATATAGAGTGTTTTTAGCTTTAAACATATACTTGTGTAGTTACTATGGCAGCTAATAACATTGGATGCACTTTGTTCTGATTTGTCGATTGTGACTGCTTTTGCACTTTTAAGTTTGTAGTTCTAAAATGCATTTTAGATCTGAAGAAACTTACTGCGAAAGCACTTATCTGTATTTTAGTATGTCATTAAAATTTGTGTTTTACATCTGCTGTGAACTACTTGGAGAAGAATTTGTTTATTATCACTTGTTGCACTCCAGTGGTTTACTTTCTTCAGGCATCACCCTCCTGTTTTGCTGTTTTAAATATATAATATGTAATGAATTATGACTCAATCCCATACAGCAGATAGTCTATAAAATAAAAAATAAGCAATGCTAAGCATTGCACAGCTTTGCTTACCAGGTGTAAGCATTGTGTAAATACAACTGATAAACAATGAGTAGCTCAGCTAAGTGGATTTGCCCATTGGTAAGCAGTGCTGAACCTGCCCCTTTAAGCACTCCCAACCTTAGCTAAGCAGGTTTGTCTGTAGCTTAGCTTAGCTCAGCATATTGAAAACTGTCCAATCACAGCAAAGGGTGGTAAATCAGCCATATTTAAACCCCACAGGCAGAAATACAGCTCATAACTGGTTGCAGCTTCCCACTGTAGGCAGTATGGCAGGAGTTGGTGAGGCCATGCACTTCTGTGTGCAGCGCTGAGGCATACAGGAGTCCAAGGTCATGATAGGAGTCCTTGTACAAAACCACGATGAGAGACTGCTGCAGGGCCAGTACCAAGGCTCCCAATATAAAGCAGAAGCCTGGGACCATCTCACCTGTGATCTCACCAGTACCACTGTTATCCCTCAGACTGGTGAGCAGGTCCGGCACCGCTATGCCGACTTGAAGTGGAGAAAGAGGGAGCTCTTGGACGAGTGGATCCAAGAAGCAATACTAATAATGGCTTACTAATGTCCAGCCTGTGTATATGATAGATAAGTATGCCTAAATACTTCTCTATTTTCCTTACAGCTGCAGCTGAGCAGGCTGTGAATCAGGAAGCCCATAATAGTAGGTTGCAAAGGCTGCGTCATGAGGCTGGTGAGTAACAATCCTGCTTGTAGTAGTCATACCAAATAAATATAAAGTAGTATAAAAACTGTGTAGGGGGTTGTACTGAATAAACCAACAGAGTCCCATGCAAGGGGGAAATGCACGGTCCAAACCAAATGCACCAAACCACCAAATAGACCAGCATGAGCAGAATGAAGTACAAATATCCTTTATTGAGCGTACAAAAGCAGACCGGTTTCAGCAAAAATTGCCTTCTTCAGTGTAGGACAAGACAAACAAGTCCCATCCATCAATCATTAAATATAAGCCAACAGCCAATAGGGCAAGCAGGTTCATAAATATTAATGATTTGAAAAGAAAAAATAAATTTTAAAGGCATAACAACATGTAGTTTATAATGGTCAAAAATACAATTATTTTAAGACCATAGAATGCATCATCAGAGCAACACAGGCTGACAAATATAAAAAATAATCAGTAGGAAAATATCAGAAAACAAAATATAAAAAATAATAAAGTGTATGCAATAAAAAGAGACAAATAACAAAAAATGAAAAAACATGTAAACAGTATATGAAATGTATATGTGACATAAACATATGATCAACATATAATACAATATCCATACAGAAATGGCATAAAAAGCTTTGATACTGAATGTAGTAAGACAATCACCTAGACTTAGATTATTACCCAGGTCTCAATGACCACCTTTAGGGTGTTATAGTTATCACACACTAACCCATATATCCAATATGTCAGAAGCTTTGGGCTTCTGCTAATAGGAAGATTTTTGATATATGTGTTATATTTACTTGTGTTTGGGCATCTTGTTTTGATTGACCTATCATTTATATTTCATAATGGGCAATTTTGCTCATTTTTGATAATATGTACATTTACTATATGGAGGTTGATGTTAGTTATTATTGTTGTACATTTAAGTCTAGGTGATTGTCTTACTATATACAGTATATAAGCTTTTTATGCCATTTCTGTATGGATATTGTATTATATGTTGATCATATGTTTATGTCAAATATACATTTCATATACTGTTTACATGTTTTTTCATTTTTTGTTATTTGTCTCTTTTTATTGCATAAACTTTATTATTTTTTATATTTTGTTTTCTGATATTTTCCTACTGATTCTTTTTTATATTTGTCAGCCTGTGTTGCTCTGATGATGCATTCTATGGTCTTAAAATAATTGTATTTTTGACCATTATAAACTACATGTTGTTATGCCTTTAAAATTTATTTTTTCTTTTCAAATCATTAATATTTATGAACCTGCTTGCCCTATTGGCTGTTGGCTTATATTTAATGATTGATGGATGGGACTTGTTTGTCTTGTCCTACACTGAAGAAGGCAATTTTTGCCGAAACCGGTCTGCTTTTGTACGCTCAATAAAGGATATTTGTACTTCATTCTGCTCATGCTGGTCTATTTGGTGGTTTGTTGTACTGAATAAACCAGACAATATGACAGTATAGTGCCATATAGGTCATATTTAAATAAAACTGTAACTGCCTGGCAATAAAGTTCTAAATCTTGAAGTGGTTCTGTTTACTCTGGTATTGTATGTCATTTATTGTTGCATTCTCTGAATAGTAATGTTGTGTTAACCACTGTTACACACACTGTGCTACATAAAAAAATGTCTAGGAATGTCTGTATAAGACTGTTGTAAGTACAAGATCAGATTGTGCAACTAAGAGAGACTTAGACAGAAAACACTGAAGAGATAGACAGTAAAATCCAAATAGCCCACTCTGATGAAACTTAAATTGTGGTATTTTTAGCAGACACAGCCGTGGTTCAAATCCTGGGAGTGGTAGTAAGCTATACGCATAATCATACCTCTCAACTGTACAGAATTTTTCAGAATGTCCAGATAATTGGCTTATATTTTCTGCCTGTTCCTCTGTCCCCCTGGCAAATCAGTGGGATGATCTCAGAATTGTAGTCACTAAATAATGACATACATTTGTTTTTCAGACCACAAAACCTTCAGAAAATGTACATTAAAACAAACCCTGTCACTCTAGCAACTCTCCAAGTTTATGAGAGCAATATTCAAAATATGTCCCTATTTGTACCCTGATGTTGTCAAGCTTTGTCCAGAGTGTGTGCATTAAAAGATTGAAAGGTATGTGCATAATATTAACTAGGAATCTGGGAAGTAGAAACAGTCAGGTAGTGTTAACAAACATCCCCCCCACAGGTCTGTCAGATAATAAAACTGTAACTGCCCGGCAATAAAGATTTAAATCCTGGAATGGTAGTGTTTACTCTGGTAATGTATGGCCTGACATGTAGCATTCACTAACATCTGATATTAGAATAGTACTGTTGTGTCAACCACTGTTCCTCACACTGTGCTACATTAAAATATGTCAAGGAATGTCTGTATAAGACTGCTGTAATTATAAGGTGAGATTGTACAACCAAGAGAGATTTAGAAAATACCAAAGGAATAGACAGCAATAGCCAAATAGCACACTCTGATGAAACTTAAACTGTATCTTTAGCAGACACAGCCATGGTTCGAATCCTGGGAGTGGTAGTAAGCTGTATGCATAATCATACCTCTCAACTGTACAGATGTTTGCAGAATGTCCATATAATTGATTCATATTTTCCGCCTGTTGCCCTGTCCCCCTGGCATATCAGTGGGATGATCTGAGAATTGTAGTCACTAAATAATGACATACATTTGATTTTTAGACCTCAAAACCTTTAGAAAATGTATATTAAAACAAATTCTGTTACTCTAGCAACTCTCCAAGTTTATGAGAGCAATATTCAAAATATGTCCCTATTTGTACCCCCATGTTATCAAGCTTTGTCCAGAGTGGGTGCATTTAGAGATTGAGAGGCATGTGCATAATATTAACTCGGAATCTGGGAATATGTGTAGAAACAGTCAGGTAGTGTTAACAAACATTCCCTCCACAGGTCTACCAGGTTGAAGTATACACTATGTACAAACATACCGCTGCCCAAACCAAGGCCATAGGGCACTGTAATAATACCTGTAGAGTAATGATTAGAGCAATGATCATTAAAGCTGTGAGTGCTGCAAGGATATATAAGTTGTTAACTGACATCTCTCTCTCCCATCCACCATATCTGCAACAATAATCTAAACACACAAATCAATGGGTATGTTTACACCAAACCTACTGTTGGGACATATGTCCTATTGTTCAACAAATATTGAAATGTATTTCTATTAATGTTCTATGTTGAAATGCTATCATTGGTGGCCTGTTGCTATCAATGTAACCTGCATGTGGTTGTAATGGCCACTGTGGTTCCATACATGCATGTGTTCTGTTTGCTATGCATCTGTTCCAAATCTGGTGTTTTGGGTTAATGAACATGATGGCCAGAGATTTATAATGTTGGTAACAAGGATTGATACCAACTGATTGTGTATTGATTGTATAGCTGCAGTGCCTGCTGTTGAGTGCCATATGTCATACATGTTGACTGTTGGGTAATGAGAGGTCTGTAAAATATCTTTGTGCCACCTCACCTGTAAGTGTCTATGTGTGTGTGTGTGTGTGTGTGTGTGTGTGTGTGTGTGTGTGTGTGTGTGTGTGTGTGTGTGTGTGTGTGTGTGTGTGTGTGTGTGTGTGTGTGTGTGTGTGTGTGTGTGTGTATGTGTGTGTGTGTGTAATAATGTACAGGTCTTACATTACATTTTTTGTTTTCCCCTCACAGGTGGCGAGGTGGGTCAGGGTCCCTCCTGCAGGCAAACTGATGTTAGTGTCCATACATAATCTGACAATGATGATGATAGGTATGGTGAGGCACAGGCAAGGTTGTCAGGGGCTGACGTTGTGCCATCGGTTGACATCCCACTTTTATCCACCCCATCCCCCGCACACCGTCACAATGTCTATACATACCCCATCACCAGTGTCCATAGATGAGGAACAGTTGGTGGGTAGTGGCATGGGACAGGACAGTGTGGGGACTATAGCAAGTGTGTCTGTACACAGCAGCCATAGCTGGATGACTGGCAAGGTACCACACAGGCAGATGTACAGGGGTGCTTGTAGGAGGGCTGCTGGCCATCATGCCCCTGGTAGAAGTGCCACAGCAGGTGTCATCAGACACATGTTTTGGGCCATCACGGAGGCACAGGCATGTATGGACCATTACACCAGACAGAGTCTGAGGCTCCAGATGGCTACTCATTCTGCTGTACTTGACAACATCCGTGATCTTGCAGGTGCCCACCGTTATTTTGCAGAGGTCCTGGATAGACGGTTGGGTGAGATGGTGGGAATCCTCGACCATGTGGTGTCTGTGTTAGAGCATATGGTGGGAGTAAGATGTCAGCCACATAGACGTAGGTCAGCAACACCAACAGGTGGAGGCCTACATGGACATACAACAAGTCACAGCCGCTCCCGTAGTGGCAGTATCAGCACCAGCACTGCAGGGGGAGTGCTATCCACACCACAGCACAACAGGCCACATGTACTTGGTCCTCGGCAATCCCAACAGGGATGCGGATCCAGCGGACATTTTTCATCATCAGGGGAGAGTAACATATCTGGGCTTCTACCTGGTAGTGCCTGTGGAACCCCTGGCAGGCACAGTTCCCATGTCTGTGGCCAGACATGGTCAACTGTACACCCTGCCATGTGCGGTCTGCAGCTGTCCAACAAACCCCTGTATAGGGCAGCCACATGGCAGAACTGTGTGCATACATACACACACACCTCACCAACACAACTCTTGCACCTCCATACCTACACACATACCATATCTGCACAGCCCAATTGATAAAGAACCCCCTAACTCACACACACACACACACACACACACACACACACACACACACACACACACACACACACACAATGTCAACCAAATGGCTCAACCTAGGTCTCTGGCAAACCCACAACACACCCTGTGCATATGATGATACCTGTGCCACATCCCCATCATCCATACCATTGATTCACGGACATGCTAATATGGTTCTGATGCACAGGGTGAATGTACTAAGGTTTAGCAATGTAATGCTGTTTGACATGTTTTCAGCAGGAGTAACAGGTACAAGCAAGCAAAATCTGAAGGTAATACTACTCATTGCAAGAAGTCTAAACCTCAGAATGCACTCACTCGAGGCACTCATTAAAATGGAGAACATCGACATCTGTGCAGTGACAAGAGACCTGGTTCAAGGCTCCAGAGAGCACCCCTGCATTACCAGGCTATAATTCATACCACACCTTTTGGCGACCTAACCTGGACCGAAACACTAAAGGCTAAGGCTTGTCCATATTCATTAAGGATATCCACACCACCAGTCTAGTTGCTCAACATAATGCATCCAAGATTATCCAAGTGCAACTAACTGGTCAAGACCACAATCCAAATTGTAACTTGCTACAGATCCCCCACCATGCCCCAGGATTCCCACTCCTCATTTCTTGATACACTGGAAAATATTAGGGTACAACCTAACACCCTAATAATGGGCGATTTCTACTACTCCACCATTAACTGGGAAAACTATTCATGTGCCAACTCTTGTGCAAAATGTTTTCTGGAATTCATAAATTCCAACACCTTGGATCAACTTATCCACACCATCACCAGGGGCGGCAATATCCTAGACCTGGTCATTACCAACATGGGCAACCAGTGTTCCACACCAGAGGTCAATTCCTCATTGGTCAGATCCAACAACAAGCTAATCACCCTAGACATCCACATCCTGTCCCCACCCCCATTAGGGAAACCACCGTAAATAATTTCTCCAAAGCCAACTTCACACTTCTTAAGACAGAAGTGGCAAACTTCACAACACCCATGCAGATGGACAATAGAGGTATGACTGTTGAATCCTACACACATACACTTTATAAGCACTTACATGAGTGCACTGATCGTGCAATCCCTAACAGAACCAAGATGCTAGCCTCCAAAAAAGGAAGCCAATCTGGTCGTCCCCTGCCATAAACAAACTCTACAACAGAAGAAAGAAACTGTTGCAAAAAAGAGTAAAATCCCATGATTGGAGGACCTCCCTGGTCAGCCTCAGTAAGAAGCTGAGATCCCTCATAAAATCCTCCAAAGCTAGTTACAAAAACAAAATCATCACTGATTCTAAAGACAACCACAAAGTATTCTATAGCTATGTCAAGAATCTCAATGGCAACACTCAGATCTGCTCTAAGTTACAGAACAATGGCACTAAATATACAGAACCAACTGATATTGCCAACATCCTAGCAGATAGGTTCAATGCTAACTCTACTCCCTCCCCCCATCTCCTAAAGGGCCCATCTCTATAACGGACGAATGCAAAGTTCCTATAATCATGGCTGTGCAGGTAAAAAACACACTCTCCAAAGCCAAGAACACAGCATCCATGGGACATGGCAACATCCCAGGCTGCATTCTACATGAACTACAGAACTAAGTGGCACCCCACCAAAATACCATGTTCAATCATACCTCAGGCTTTGTGCCCACTGAATGGCGCACAGTGACAGTTATCCCACTCCACAAAGGGGGAGCCACCACAGACCCTATGAACTACTGCCCCATTAGCCTGACAAGCCTGGTCTGCTAGGCTATGGAACGTATCATCATGGAACTTATAAACAGTGACATTGGTAATTTCCAATCTCTGGACCCCACCCAGTTTAGGTTTGTAAAAGGCAGATCATGTCTCCTAAACCTGACAGACGTCTCTGAAGTGGTCACCAAAGCCGTAGATGAGTGAAAGGTAGTTCACACAGCCTATCTAGATCTTGCCAAGGCTTTTGACACCATCCCCCACTTTGGAATTATAGATAAACTCACTAAACTAGGATTAAATCCCTATGTCACAAAATGGGTTGCCAACTGGCTCACTGACGGAACCCACACTGTGAAAGTAGCAGACTCCAAATCCAACTTCAGACCAGTGATAAGTGGAGTACCACAGGGTTCTGTCCAAGTACAGGCTAACACAGAAGATCTTTGGGTAATGAAGTTCAAAGATGACTGCAAACTAGGAGTCATAATCAAAACTCCTAATGATGTGGACATCCTACTAAACGGCCTCACTCAGACAGATGCCTGGTGTCAAAGCCATGGCCTCAAACCCAATGCCAAAAAGTGCTTTGCCATCCCTTTTGGTATAAACTCTGTACCCATGAACTACCACATAGGCGGTAGTCTACTTAACACCGAAAGTGTGATAAGAGACCTTGGGACACAGGTGGACAGTAGTCTCCTGTGATAATCACATTGCTACAGTAGTCAGGAAACCCTTCTACGTGGCACACCTCATCACAAAACGTTTCTCATCCAGGAAAAAAGAGGTCATTGTTCCCCTCTACTCGTCACTCATTAGACCCATTATAGAGTACAATGCCCCTTTTGGTATGTACCTCACAAGACATCTACAACAACAGGAAAGGCCGCAGAAATACCTCACAAAGAGGATTACTCACCTCAAAAATATGCCCTACGCAGACTGCCTCAAAAAACTCCAGCTTTACTCCATCACATATCACCTACTCAAAGGTGATCTCTGCCTAACATACAAAGCTATGTCAAACCCAGAGCTGTTGGACATGCTCCACTTAAAGAATTCCCAATCCTTGCAAGCTACATGCTCTAGAAACCTAAACCTTGTCACCACAATAAATAGAACATGCTGGAGGGATAGAGTCCTGTCCCAGAGACTTCCCATACTCTGGAACAAACTACCTATCTATATCAAACAAAGCTCTTTATTAGCATTCTTCAAGAAAAATCTTGATGATTGGATGGGAGACAGGAAATTCACCCCGAGGATCACTTCTGTGGCACTGCTCGACAGGGGCACAGGAAAATAATTTTCTTGGGTGGCAAAAGCCAGGGTACCTTTTGGCTAGGCTTATATAGGCCCTAGGGCCAATAGCCTGGTGCCTACCTATGAACCTATGAACCTATGAATGTTTAATGCTTACATGTCAGGGTGTATAGCTGCCCAGCCATGATGCATTCAGTTTGAGTTGTAGGTGTCTGTGTGTCAGCAGGATGTTGGTCTGCTGTCCTTTCCTAAAAGGGATGTGGCACTGTGGTGACACCTTGACTGTGTCATATCCTGGGTACAGCTGAACACAAGTAACAGGAATTGTATAAAAGTTACTGCATGTGCCACATGGCTGATAGGCCTGAGGGGTGTATCCAGGTGAGTGTATGGTGGCTGATGTCAGCAGCTCTTCTACAGTGGAAAATGGTAAGTGTACTGGGTGGCATACACCAAATGTTTGTGAATAACACAGGCACACAGAGGCTTTGGTGTTGATGCAATACACAGAGAATACTGTATACATGGATGTACTTAATTTTGCAGTGAACTCATGTTGGCCTATGTAATTCCACTAAGATAAAATAGGCAAAACATCACATCAGTAAATAATCAGTCTGCCAGTTTAATATCATTGATGATGGTACTGGCAGGGTATATGTCCTCTTCCCCAATGTAGTGCAGTCCTGGAGTTGGTAAGCATAGGTGTGCTGGTGTGGGTGGCACAGCCCTCCACTTTAGAGGGTGTGGGGTGGCGTAGAACCACACATAGTGTGATTAACAACTACTTAACCTGTTAACATAAACTGTACAGTATAACAGCAGACTAAGCGGGGGGGATACGCACAACAACACCAATGAGGGTGGCTGTGCCCACAACAACCACACCCAAATATATATATATATATATATATATATATATATATATATATATATATATATATATATATATATATATATATATATATATATATATATATATATATATATACCAACTCCAGTATTGCCTTACAGCTGTACAGTGGGGAAGAAGAGGGTATTTACACATCTACTACTAGTTCTGATGGAATGAATTTCCACAAGATGATTTATTTGAAATGTTAGCTTTTGCCAGTTAGTTCTCAGACAAATGATCTCCGGGGACATGTATTTTCTGCAAACTGAAGTAGATCCCTTCACATACACACACACACTTACTTAGCAACACTGAGAGTGGAACCCCTACCTAGGTACGTATTGCTACTAATGTGTTTAGCCTTAATTGCACACACCACATAGCTTTAACGATGAGGTATGTCCTGAGTTTGTTGTTAAGTGAAAAACATCACCAGACCTTGTACAGTATGGTAATGGGGGATTTACTGGGTGTTAATGTCATGTACACATTGACAAACACATAGTCATAGACACATCTGACAAACCTGGGTATAGCAGTGCTAACTACCTTGTCAGTGAGTCCATTTTTTTACAGAGAATTTGCACACATCACATGCATCATTGGGCTGGATAGTGTAATCAGATACTTGTATGGTTGATGGTGACAGCAGTGCTCATACAGTGGACCTTGGGACATGTACTGGGGGTACCATGGTGTAAAGACAGTATACCCAGCACCCACACTCCACATTGGATATTGTACTCACTGAAACCCATGATAATGCTCTGACATACCCACAATCACACATTGACCAGGACTGCAATACAATCCCTTGTCTATCTAATCAGTGCTACTACAGGGATATGCATTTATTGCACATGACACAGGGATAGTAGGGTGAGGGCTTGTCATGGCTCTCCTAATGTCAGAAACATCACTATCCCTTATAATGTATGGCAAGGTTTATTGTATTTGGAGAATGTGGCCTCAGAATGCTGTCTCCTACAAATATACACACTTGCACACACATACACACACTTTCCAGGACTCAAGAGGGTAACTCACGCCTGTCTACCCATTTGTAGAACAGTGTTATGCTGGTACTGCAAGCTCCAGGTAGCCCATAGGGTGAAGAGTGTAACAAGGTACATTTAATGTCAATTACAGCAGCAACAGCCATTTTTAAGTATGGCAATGGGGGTGTAGTGGGTGAGCAGGCCCTCAGGTATTATCAACTACAAGTTTACAAACACACAGACACTGTTATTCTTAGTAATGCACACTGACACATTTGTCAGTACTGGGTTCCATAGGTGCAGGTGTTCCAGGCTAATGCCCATGGAGAGATGAGAACAGCAGGGGATGTGGGTACACTGGTATCATGCCACCTGACATTTGTCAGCAGGCCATCTATCAATTGATGCCACTTGAGTGATCCCCAGGGTGACAGTTAAATCCAACATCCAGTCATCTAGTTGTCTCTTGCAGAGGGCCAGTGAGATGCTTCAACTGACATGTATGCAAGATATATTACATAACATGGCCAGTGTCTGGGTTAGAGACCTGTACTTAAGCATGTTCTATTGACTGTGGCAGTCTGTTGCGGTATCCATGGGATGTGGTGCATATAGGGTGGGGCTTCTTAGCTGTGGCATTCATAACACAGTTGGGCAGATATGTCAGTGTCAGTCAATCATAGATTGCCAGTACACAACCAAGATGAATACCTGGCATCTGCACATCTGTGTAAAGGACAGACAGAAATCAGCTAGCCAACAGGCTATGCATTAGGATGAATGTTTTGACAGATAGATGTCTGACACTGATAGGTATGCCATTACTACATGAGAGCAGCCCTCAATGACATGTCCTAAACACATAGTAGTCTACAGTCAATATCCACATATCAGATCAATATCCAGAAGCAAATACTTAATAACATACAGCTCACACACCAAGAACACGATAGTCAGACTCAGAGTTCATCTTTGCATCCAGGGGCGTATGGTTCCAGTACTACAATCTGCACTCTACTCTTACTTGGGAAAGCACTGCTGTAGGTGTCTGTGTGTCAGCAGGATGTTGGTCTGCTGTCCTTTCCTAAAAGGGATGTGGCACTGTGGTGACACCTTGACTGTGTCATATCCTGGGTACAGCTGAACACAAGTAACAGGAATTGTATAAAAGTTACTGCATGTGCCACATGGCTGATAGGCCTGAGGGGTGTATCCAGGTGAGTGTATGGTGGCTGATGTCAGCAGCTCTTCTACAGTGGAAAATGGTAAGTGTACTGGGTGGCATACACCAAATGTTTGTGAATAACACAGGCACACAGAGGCTTTGGTGTTGATGCAATACACAGAGAATACTGTATACATGGATGTACTTAATTTTGCAGTGAACTCATGTTGGCCTATGTAATTCCACTAAGATAAAATAGGCAAAACATCACATCAGTAAATAATCAGTCTGCCAGTTTAATATCATTGATGATGGTACTGGCAGGGTATATGTCCTCTTCCCCAATGTAGTGCAGTCCTGGAGTTGGTAAGCATAGGTGTGCTGGTGTGGGTGGCACAGCCCTCCACTTTAGAGGGTGTGGGGTGGCGTAGAACCACACATAGTGTGATTAACAACTACTTAACCTGTTAACATAAACTGTACAGTATAACAGCAGACTAAGCGGGGGGGATACGCACAACAACACCAATGAGGGTGGCTGTGCCCACAACAACACCTAAATATATATATATATATATATATATATGTATATATATATATTTATATATATATATATATGTATATATATATATATATATATATATATATATATATATATATATATATATACCAACTCCAGTATTGCCTTGCAGCTGTACAGTGGGAAGAGGGTATTTACTCATCTACTACTAGTTCTGATGGTATGAATTTCCTCAAGATGATTTAAGTGAAATGTTAGCTTTTGCCAGTTAGTTCTCAGACAAATGATCTCCGGGGACATGTATTTTCTGCAAACTGAAGTAGATCCCTTCACATACACACACACACTTACTTAGCAACACTGAGAGTGGAACCCCTACCTAGGCACGTATTGCTACTAATGTGTTTAGCCTTAATTGCACACACCATAGCTTTAACGATGAGGTATGTCCTGAGTTTGTTGTTAAGTGAAAACATCACCAGACCTTGTACAGTATGGTAATGGGGGATTTACTGGGTGTTAATGTCATGTACACATTGACAAACACATAGTCATAGACACATCTGACAAACCTGGGTATAGCAGTGCTAACTACCTTGTCAGTGAGTCCATTTTTTTACAGAGAATTTGCACACATCACATGCATCATTGGGCTGGATAGTGTAATCAGATACTTGTATGGTTGATGGTGACAGCAGTGCTCATACAGTGGACCTTGGGACATGTACTGGGGGTACCATGGTGTAAAGACAGTATACCCAGCACCCA
Organism: Protopterus annectens; assembly: GCF_019279795.1. NCBI lineage: Eukaryota > Metazoa > Chordata > Ceratodontiformes > Protopteridae > Protopterus > Protopterus annectens. The sequence goes on along the minus strand of NC_056745.1, from coordinate 1,042,344,855 downwards.
CACTCCACATTGGATATTGTACTCACTGAAACCCATGATAATGCTCTGACATACCCACAATCACACATTGACCAGGACTGCAATACAATCCCTTGTCTATCTAATCAGTGCTACTACAGGGATATGCATTTATTGCACATGACACAGGGATAGTAGGGTGAGGGCTTGTCATGGCTCTCCTAATGTCAGAAACATCACTATCCCTTATAATGTATGGCAAGGTTTATTGTATTTGGAGAATGTGGCCTCAGAATGCTGTCTCCTACAAATATACACACTTGCACACATACACACACTTTCCAGGACTCAAGAGGGTAACTCACGCCTGTCTACCCATTTGTAGAACAGTGTTATGCTGGTACTGCAAGCTCCAGGTAGCCCATAGGGTGAAGAGTGTAACAAGGTACATTTAATGTCAATTACAGCAGCAACAGCCATTTTTAAGTATGGCAATGGGGGGTGTAGTGGGTGAGCAGGCCCTCAGGTATTATCAACTACAAGTTTACAAACACACAGACACTGTTATTCTTAGTAATGCACACTTACACATTTGTCAGTACTGGGTTCCATAGGTGCAGGTGTTCCAGGCTAATGCCCATGGAGAGATGAGAACAGCAGGGGATGTGGGTACACTGGTATCATGCCACCTGACATTTGTCAGCAGGCCATCTATCAATTGATGCCACTTGAGTGATCCCCAGGGTGACAGTTAAATCCAACATCCAGTCATCTAGTTGTCTCTTGCAGAGGGCCAGTGAGATGCTTCAACTGACATGTATGCAAGATATATTACATAACATGGCCAGTGTCTGCTAGAGACCTGTACTTAAGCATGTTCTATTGACTGTGGCAGTCTGTTGCGGTATCCATGGGATGTGGTGCATATAGGGTGGGGCTTCTTAGCTGTGGCATTCATAACACAGTTGGGCAGATATGTCAGTGTCAGTCAATCATAGATTGCCAGTACACAACCAAGATGAATACCTGGCATCTGCACATCTGTGTAAAGGACAGACAGAAATCAGCTAGCCAACAGGCTATGCATTAGGATGAATGTTTTGACAGATAGATGTCTGACACTGATAGGTATGCCATTACTACATGAGAGCAGCCCTCAATGACATGTCCTAAACACATAGTAGTCTACAGTCAATATCCACATATCAGATCAATATCCAGAAGCAAATACTTAATAACATACAGCTCACACACCAAGAACACGATAGTCAGACTCAGAGTTCATCTTTGCATCCAGGGGCGTATGGTTCCAGTACTACAATCTGCACTCTACTCTTACTTGGGAAAGCACTGTTAAAAGTAGTAATGTAATGATACAATACATGCAAGTGTGACTGCATATAACCTGGGATACTACCCATGTATGAAACACATACAAAGAGAAAAGGTTGTTGTACTAGCCATGTATACTCAGGTGTCCCATACAGTATACTCACACCCCTTACTACTCTAAAGACAGCACATAGAAGCATGTTATGTACATGGAATTAAATACACATATTAAAGATGTCATTACCCTGCTATTTTATCAGACTGAAATGTGATCACTGGTTATGAGCTATGCTTAGCAGGTGTAAGCACTGCTTAAATATAAATGCTAAGCACATTTGTGCACTGGTAAGCAAAGCCTGCACGGTGTAAGCGCCTTTTCATTTAAGCGTACATTAGCACCACTTACTGTCATGCAAACCTGTGCAAACCCACTTAAAGCTGCTCAAAACTGCCTTAACCACTCTGTATCCAACAGTCCTTGTTCTGCCTAGCAACGAAATAAACAGCCCTTAAAAGTTTTGAACCCAGGACTGTCTACACTATAGTAACAGGAGTTAACCACTAAACCATCGGAGCTGTGAAGATGTCTGTTGTTTTTTCAGATATATCATTCAGTACACATACTGAATAGTAGTGAACAACTGCTTTGACTATTACAATTGTTTAGTACTTGTAAGTAAAAATAGTGTTGAATCAGTCCTGTTTTTATCTCTAAATATAAACATATCATATAAATTTGGTGGACTACATCTGGGAAAGTATATACAACACTCATGTTTTTACATGACAAGGATACAAGGATGTCGATATATATATATATATATATATATATATATATATATACATATATATATACATATATATATATATATATATATATATATATATATATATACATATATATATATATATATATATATATATATATATATAGATATATATATACATATGTAGATATATGTATACAAGTGCATACACACATATATATTTATACATATATTATATATATATATATATATATATATATATATATATATATATATATATATATATATATATATATATATATATATATATATATATATATATATATATATATATATATATATATATATATATATATATATATATATATATATATATATATATATATATATATATACACACACACACACGCCGCTGTGTGTGTGTGTGTATATATATATATATATATATATGTGTTATGTGTATATATATATATATATATATATATATATATATATATATATATATATATATATATATATATATATATAAATATATATATAATGTATATATATATATATATATATATATATATATATATATATATATATATATATATATACAGATAATATATATATATATATATATATATATATATATATATATATATATATGTATGTATGTGTGTATATATATATATATATATAAAACATATGCCCATAACATGTAGTAGAGTCATACCTCAGCACCAATAGTCACAACCTCTTAATGCAAGGGGATATAATGTAAGTATTGCAGGTATAAATGTAGAATGCTGCTACAGTAACAGGGGTTGTGTCAACAGACATGTTGTGTAGGAAGTCACTTCTGATACTGACATGTACACCATCACTTACTGACAGACATCATAAGATCATCATAGTGAAGTACCACACAAATCACAGTAATGATCTTGTGGAATACAGCAGAGATATGATCAATAAACGTGGACAGTCTGACACAATCTGGTCAGTCCAGAGGTACACACAGAACTCCTTAGTGCAAGACATGTGGACCAAGCCTGACAAAGTGGATGTTTACAGCCATGAAAATGGGGATATCACAAAAATACTGGAATAGATAAGCTCACACAGTTGATGCATTCACACACTCCTGTCTGTCCTAACACATATTAAAAAGAGGAGCAGAGGTCCCAAGCCCACATACTTCCCACTAGTTAGTGACATACATCTTCACAGCATCCCACTGCTTTTTGCAGAAATAGAAAACACTTAAGGTAGCCAGGCAACAGTACATCTGACAAATATCTGGAAATAACACCACACTAAATAAATACACTAAGCTGCTAGGCATTTCACAAAGCACTGTGTAAACTGCAGGTAGACTACCACAACACTGACTCAAGTTTCCTATGGGGGAATACACATGTACTTGAAAATATAGCAGGCACTACAGGCATGTAACAGCATGGAGTAACAGACACCAGTGTGAAAGTGCATACCCACAACCAATTTCAACACAGTCACAGTCGCATTATGGTAAGCCTAATTAATAGTACAGTATATGGACTGTGTGAACAAAACCATCCTCATATTTGCCACTCACACACTAACCCTACATATACTGGCCCAATACACAGTGTAGTCTGATGGCTGACTGTGGTATGGGACATGTCTCAGTCTGGCCCTACAAACATATATGCTGATAGGGTACTGTAAACTGGAGTAGCATGCAACGTCAGATAGAACAGGAACAAGAACACTGGCATCTACCACAGTATGTACACAGGCCAAGTAACATATTCACAATACACAATCTGTCAACAATCACCATAAGTACACAGACCTCACTACTGTACATACTACAACAGAATGTCCAGGTGTCCTCAAATATAAGGCCTACTATACATAACATGTCCAGCAGTCTGATATCTCACTGGCTTGTTATCGGGTATGATGTCAATAAATAATGATATACTGTACATATGCACCTCTTACTGCATGACATATGGACAAAGGTGACAGACTTGGGGGACAGAGGCACAAACACAGGCCCAATATTGACATATTGTTGTGATAAACTAAGAAAATTCCTGGTGTAACAGGGTTTGTTGTGACATATCTCTTCTGAGGGATAGGAATTAAATAACTCACGTGGATGTCACCATGTACTGGCTGCATTTCTAAAGATAGGAAATGTGTGAGTAACATACCACATGTAAGACTCCAAACTCAGGCCAGTATGCAGATAGCCCTACAGGTGAGAGTTTCCTCAACCACATAACACTGTCATGCCAGACTTTAAATCATGTACAACAGCCATATCCACACAAACCCTGTTAAACCGGCATTACTTCAAATGTAGAACAGCAATACTTACATTCTGTCCCCATGTCTGAAACATCTCCCTCCTGTTTGTTGGCCTGTCTCCACAATGTATGTTGTAAGAGGTATTTCCAACTACCCTCTGTGATGCTGTTTATCAGACACCCACATGAAGTCCTGCTCACAGTGAAGGAAAAGGACCAACACCCACATTAAGTGCTTAGTTATAGGAGTGTGTTTCCATGCAATTGGCTATAGGAATGATACCACAGCTGTTCCACATGCAATTAGTAAGTGGGTGGCTGCAATTCGTGCACAGGCCATCAGCTGATCATGAGCATTACTTACAAAACTCAAGCTGCTGCCTATGCAAAACAGATGTACTTTTCCACATCCACCAGAGAGGGAGAGAGAGAGAGAGACAGAGACAGAGACAAAATAAGAAAGGAAGGAAGTAAGAGAGTAAGAGCCAAGCATGTTTGTGTATGATCCGTGGGTGGAGAGTGGTATCTGGGTATTATAATGGTTGCCTATATTGTTTACTAATCCATACTGTCACATAGTAATTACACATGGCTGCACACATTTATGGCTGAGGATTGTCTACAACAACCTCTACAGTGTTTGAAAACTGTTGGCCTTGTAATGTGGACATTGTGACATATACTAGGTCCTCAACATAATAATTTAGCAAAACCCGCCCACAATGGATCCTGTTATTACACAGTCACACCAACCTCCACACAGGATACTGATCACACACACACACACAAGCACACAGTTTCCATGTTTGGGATTAGAACTCCTACCTACCTATTTTTCTACACTACAGTATTACACATGTATCACAAGTGCACACAGCTTATAGTGCTGAGACTTGGCCAGAGGGTTATTTCAAGGTGACTGACATCAACAGGAGTGCTAACATGGGCAATGAGAAGTGTAGTGTGTGTGTGAATGGGCCATAAACCATTCCTCTGCAAACACACACACACAACACTCAGTCACGCACAACTTTACATTTGACAGGACTGAGAATACAAATGCTAAATGAATACTGATTTTTACTATTGTGTTACACAGTTATCACAAGTACCACAGACATTATAGGGCTGAGGGCTTCCAAAAGCAATGGCTACAGTGATTGACATCAGCACATCAAGCCATATTGGCCAATTGGATGTGTGGTGGGTGGGGCAGGCCTCATGATGGAAATCTCTCTATCACTGTCTGTCTTTCTCTTCCCCACATCTGTGTGTGTGTATGTTTGACATATTATAGTGTGCTGGCCTTGGATATGTGTGAGTATTACTATCCAATGTGTGTGCAAAGCGTGAATGGTGTACAATGTGGTGTGTGTGCACTGACATATGTGACTGACAGATATGTATAGTCCACTGTGTTGTTAGACATGGGCTTCATTTCTCTAAGTGTTGGAGCATGCCCAGTATGACCTTCTTTCTGTATTGAGTGTGTGAATCCACTCCAGGTAGGTTGTTTTCCAGTCCAGGATTTGGTGTTCTACACCTACAGCTAGCAACCTGTTTCTGCAGTATATCTGTAGATAGGTTGACAATATGGAGTCACAATGGGTGAAAAATAGTGGAATTTACTATTGTGTCTGCTGCTTGTGTTAAATGGCTGGTGTTAGCAGAGATATTCAGACATATGTACTGTTTTACACTATGATGTATTATGTCATCAACTACTGACAGATATATTTATTTGCTCACAGTTATTTCCTGGGAAATACAAGATGAATTAAGCTGTGTCCAGTATTGTGGTCTGCAGCCTACATATTCTTGCACACTCATGCCATTCTGGAGGGGTAGCTGCAGACACTTGCTAATGGGTCTGTGTAAATGGTCCAGCAGCTTGGTACTGTGTGGCTGATGATTGTACATATACCAACTTGTACATATATCAACATAACAGAATGGCCATATCCTGCTGTGGCCATACCTCTCAGCCATACAGATTCACCCAGGTTACCCAGAGGTAGGGCTCATATATCTGGTCAGTTCCCCTTCACATTGTGGTTTACAAGCAGGTTTGTAGTCACCTATTACTGGTATATTGCATATTGTGCACATGCAACAATCTATACTGTAAATTGGGCCAGCTCAGGTAATCTGTGCTCCACTGTTATTAAACCCACATGTACACATTACTGCATTTCTACATAGGAGTGTGGGGGGACACACCTGACAACTGTAAACATTTGCTATGACTGTACTGGTATTTCAGGTACTCCGTTGGCTTCCATTTCGTATTGTATTCTGACCTACCATGCAGACTACTGGGTTTGCAGGCAGGGGTAGTATGGGCACACATCAGAGTTTCAGACTTCACACACTGCATGATGTCCATGCTTCTACCCCCCCCCCATGCTGACTACTTCCACACATTCTGTGGGTATTCCCATATGGAACTGGGGGTCATACTCTACTCATTTCCAACAGCAGGGATATGACCTGTGATAAACCTGTGAATGATGGTGGGGTAAGCTGTGTGCATGTGTGATATGGAAGCTTCTTGCAGCTGACTCACAGATATACCTGGGACATTCCCCTTATGCTGCCTTGAGCAGAGACATAGGCAGTCTCTCATTACTTCATAACTGTGCCTTTTGTGGTCTGCCAGTGATTGGCCAGACTACATCAATATTCCATACTACACAGACAACTAATGTGCTGCTAACCTGTATGTACAATTCCAAAGGTGTGTGCAATTGACAGTTACATTTTATGTACTCTGTCTAGTGTACTTCCACCTGTGTACTGTGTGTATGTTTGGGCTCACATTCATGACATGTCCATCTTTCCGATGGTGACAGATATTGACATCTGGACAGTGAGTATAGATGACTGCTGACATGAGTATTGCTGAGATGCATTGTGGTTGGCAATGCAGTTGTTAGAACATGGCCCTCTCATCAACAGTACTGGCCATAGGCCACCAAGACACAACCCTCCATGCCTACATGCTGACTACTTCCACACAATATTGAACACACAGCAACCTAACACACGGACTCCTGCATATTGTGCACATGCAACAATCTATACTGTAAATTGGGCCAGCTCAGGTAATCTGTGCTCCACTGTTATTAAACCCACATGTACATGTTACTGCATTTCTACATAGGATTGTGGGGGGGCCACACCTGACAACTGTAAACATTTGCTATGACTGTACTGGTATTTCAGGTACTCCGTTGGCTTCCATTTCGTTTTGTACTCTGACCTAGCATACAGACTAGAGGCATATCAGTAGAGTACAGATCTTAGGTTTTATTGACCTACATTTCCGTTTCAGACTTCTTACCCTTCAGAACTAACATACAACTGCCAGACCTGTTGTAGTCTGTCTGTGTAGGTCTGGAGGGGGGCTATTCACCATTGCCATTAATTGAAACCCTTAACACAGCCTTTCTCTGTGGTTATCTTCACCTGTCCTGCTGGCTGAGGCTGGTGTTGTGCTGGCTGAGGCTGGTGTTGGGTATGTGAGTCTCACTGACATGCATGAGTATGTTGGATGCACATAGTACACTCCCTATACATGGTAAAGCAAAGGTAGTGTCATGTTTGGCATCCCTTTTACTGTATGCACGAGTCAGAGGGAGGTGTCATTCCCTGGGTCCCTACCGTGTCAGTGTATGTGCTATGCATTGCCTCTTTGCCAAAGCCTGGGCATACTGGGCACACTTCTTTCTGCCTACATGGGCAGGCTCAGGTTGTTCCTATTCCGAGTCCCTCTGTACCTGTGATGGCCTTGGCATTGGTGGGGGCTGTGTGGCCCTGCCCTGTGCTGTTCCTGCTGCAGCTGTTTCCACATGATCATATTGTGTAACATGGCACATACAATGAACATTTGTGTACATGTAGCTGGAGAGTACTGCAAGGCTCCACCAGATATGTCCAGGCAGCTGAACCGTGACTTGAGCATCCCAAACACATGCTCTATTATGATTCTGGTTTGTGTGTGTGCCTCATTATGAAGTTCTTGTTTGGGTGTGTATGCATTTCTGATGGGTGTCATCAACCATGGCTCCAGTGCGTAACCAGCATCCCCAACTAGGTGGCCATATGGGATGTCCCCACTGGCAAATTTCTGTACAGCTGTGTCATATGCTAGATGTGGGAGTCGTGATAGCTTCTAGGGCTGCCATTACACACATTCAAGATAATGCCTTGGGCATCGCACACAACCTGGAAGTTGATGGAGGGGAAGCCCTTGCGGTTTATGTAGACCCTAACCTGCTCACTGGGTGGTGCTTTGATGTGTATGTGCGTGCAGTTTATAGCACCCACTACCTCAGGGTATTCTGCTATTTGGTGGAAGAGATGCATACTGCTGGTCAACCCCTCACAGATGTTGAGGAAATATATAGCTCACCGGCATGTGCTGATATGGCATCCAAGAACTGGTGGAGTACCCTGGATGCTGATGCCTGCGAGATCCCCATGATATCCATAGTTGTCCTTTGGAAGGAACCTGTGGCTAGCATTCTTAACCCTACACATACCTTGGCATCCACTGGGATGTATTCCCCTCTGTTGGTTCTGTGTGTGAGGCATGGCCGGCACAGCTCAACAATTTGCTGTAAAATGTCCCTGTTCACCTTATAGCACTCCACTATCTCCAGTTCATGTAGCCCCTGGTAGGTTACCCTGGGTCTGTACACTCTTCTCCTCCTCCTCACTGTGGGTTGGTCATCAGGATTCACATCCTCACCACCCTCAGTCTCTTCTACATATTGATGTATGAGAGCAACAGCAGCCCCTAACATTTTGTTAGCTTTGTCAGGTAAAATTTCCCCGTCTGTGTACACCGGTGGTGTAGAGTTTGTGGGAAAAAACAGAGTGAAAGGTGTTTTCATAGTTTATAGTCGTGTGCTAGGCTAGGCTGCTGCCTGTGTAATTGGCTGAATCTGATATATTTCACCTGCCAGCTATGCTAGTTCTCCTTGATTGCCTTCCTACTGCTGTTTTCCTTTCCCATTGCCTTCCCGTTTAAGCCCCAAGGTGCGCTGTGCATACCCAGTGCACAGATGTGAACAGAGCTGCTATCTCCTGTGTTTTTCTCTTTTTTTTTTTTTTGGTTTAAAACCCACTGCTAGGCAGCCTCAGACACATCCCCCTTCCTTAGCAGTGCTTAGCTGAGGCAAACAGGGGTCACAGAGCTCCAATAAGCTTACAACATGCATGACACTCCCCCTTATGAGGTCATTTACCTCTTATACTTATACCATGGTGTTGCTGTACCTACACGGTTGGGTGCAAGCTAACACTGAGAGGAATTCTGAGATTCAGTATCAATCCCTTCATTTGCATAAAACAGAATGCTAATTACACTGGGCCTTCCCTCATAGCAACCACTATTCCCTGGTATTGTTGTCTTATGCATGGATTTGACAATCATGGCAAAATGCTGATTTGGGTTTAAAAGCTTATTTCCAACTTTTTTTCATATTTTTGGGCCAATCCCATTTGTGCACAGCTGCCATACTCTTAAACGGCCGAAATCGGCAAAAAAAATAAAAGTTATTTTTTATAATTTTGCAACTATTTCCAATGCCAATGGCCATATATTTGGCCATTGGCATGCCTACTGTATTGAATACATGCTTTCTTTGCAGCTGTCATGCCTCCATTTTGTAATTTGCAGAAATGTATTCGGTTAGTAACGAAATACATTTCTGCAAGTTACACTATTCCTGCACAGATGCCTGCCTGCTTTCTGGATCGCTAATTTACCTCATTTGCATGGTTTTCACCAGCAAATGGGGTAATTAGCATACAGCAATGGTGTCTGTGCAGGAGTAGTGTAGGAGTGCTCGTGCACGTCCCGGGAGCGTGTTTCTGGATCGCTCGTTGGCCATATTGTATGCAGCAGCTCTTGCATTATTCCTGCACACCATGCAGAGCTTGCTTAATCCTGGGGACAGTCTCTTTCTATATGTGTGTATGTGTCTATTTCTCTTTATCTCTGACCCTCTCAATAGCTCTTGGACTCCTATAATAAGAACGATCTTCAGTTTGTTGATGACGTCTTCAAGGTCTTCCTCCACTTCTGCTGTGTACATGAACTCCTTATACAGGCAGGGCAAGCAACAGTCTACAGGAGCTTTCCTTAGCTCTAATTTTATATAGTTAATATGGCATTATTTCTCTTAAATCTTAAGGAACCGTGCTCACTATTGTAAAGAAAATGTATTGCTTAAAGGAACAGTGATTTGTTTGCAATAAATTCACTGAAGTAGTTCTGCATGCACTAGTGACATCTATATTTCTATGTTCATAGTCCTTACTAAACTTATAGCCAATGAGACCATTGAGAAGTTCAGACACATCACCCAGTACTGATGGCAGACTATAAATATCATCCATTAAATAGACTTTCTTCACATATACTACTGTGAAGATTTGTGATCATCCATGAAGTCATCCTGAATGGTTTTGAAGGCTGCTAGAGAAGTACTCTGCTTCAAATATAAGGGTAGCCTATTCCAGAAATGGTGAATATGTTGGGTTAGGTATCTGTCATGCCATCTGGTGTTGGTTTAGGCCTCTGGAACAGGTGTTTGCTTTACCACTGGTTCTGTTTAGGTGAAGGAGTTTCAAGAGTGCAGGGTCATTCATAACACAGAAGGCTAAGCAGAGGTCACTCCAATCTATTATTGTAGCCAAGTGAACTGAGACCTTAGAACTTTTTGGTGAGGGAATGTTGAGTTATGTCAAGAAGGTTTAGGTGCTTAGGTAGGTACATGTTGAAGGATGCATCATATTTAATGATGGGCCTATGCCACATTTCATGGTGTTGAGAGTAAGCCTATAATTAATACACTAAGCATTTGTTTGGTCCAGACCTTCCTAGAGAATTTGTCTGTCAGAATGAGATTTGATAACTACCCTCAGCTTACAATCAGCAGCAAACTTGTTTATCATAGTCATTGATATCACATTTTATGTCAGAGAAATCCATACCAAAGAGGAGGCAGACCCGGACTGAACACTGTGGACCATCACTGGTGACATTTTTCTGTCTAAAGCAAATACCCAAATCTTAACCACATGGACTCTGTCAGATGGACAGTTACCAGTCCTGTAAACTATGTATGAATTAATGTTGAGTTAGGAAAGTTTGTCAGTAGGCCTAGCATGGGAGTAGTGTCAACAGAGCTTGGAAAGGTCCAAATAAGCAGTGTTGAGAGTATACTAGTTATCCAGGGTGGCAATACCCCTTTAACTTAACTATATTGTGCAGGTATGATCTGCCTTTTACAAAGCTGAACTAATGTGTATCCAGGAATATGAGGTTGCCTGTGTCATGTTTTATTATTTCAGCTATAATACATTCCATAGCCCTGCAAATAATACTATGAAAGCTAATTGGCCTGTAATTCCCAGGGTCAGTTGAAAACATATGGGGCACTTGTACTTCACCATTTGGCAAGATTTGCCATGCCTGAAAGCCTTGTTTTCCTTGCCCTCTGGATGGGTTGTATGCCTTGGGCAGTCCATCTATATTGTGGTGAGCTGAGACTGGCTTACTTTGAGCATAGAATTTGAACAACTTCAAAGATAAGGTCCACCTGCACAATTCTGTATTCCCATCTTGATTATGTAGCCATAAAGGGGGCATGGTCTGTTACTAATGTGAATTCCTTCCCTAGTGTTCTAGTGAAACAAGCACTCACTTAATAGTTAGGCATTGTCTTTCAGTTGCAGAATATCTAGTTTCTGCCTTGCTTAATTTGTGACTTAGTAAACATACTGGATACTCCTTCCCATCAAGATTTTGAGACAGCATTGCTCCTAATTCTAACTATGATGCATCAGTATAGCCTATAAATGTTTGCTAAAATCAGAAGTTTGTGACACAGACACTGAACATGATATTTTTTCTGGGACCATGCTTGACTACAGCATCAGCTTCCACTGTCCACTTTACTTTGAGGGGGAGTCTTTCATTTGCTTAGTTCTAAGAGGGGACATAAACATATTACAACACATGGTACAAACTACTGATAGCACCTCACAAATCCTAGCAACACCATCATTTGTTTCTTAGTGACTGGTATAGGCCAGTCTTTCATTGTTTCTTATCTTTTCATTTTGAGCTTAATCGCTCTTCCCTACCTCTCAGTTGTGTCCATATTTTCACAGATTGTTCAGATATTTGTCTAATATTTTTGGTCTGGTCTGCATAAAATTTATGATTTTCTGGCAATCATTAAGAAATGAAGTCACTAAATAATTATGTACATTTGAGCTTCAGACTTCATGTCCTCTAGAAAATGCATGTTAATATAAAATATCATTCTAGCAATGTTCTAAGTTTATAAGAGCAATTTTAAAAATGTTCCCTGATTTTGGGCATATGTCCCCCATTAGTTTTGGCTCATTCTGGATTTCTTGTGCTGAGAGGTTGAGAGGTATGCACCCTTCCTATTACATGTCCTAGATATTAAACTCTATCTTGCTCCTGGAGACATTACCAGTTAACCTAGCTTTTAAGGCACCTAATACAGCTTGTACCTTGCTGAGATGAGAGTTTCAATCCACACAGTGGATAATAACATCATCAATGTATGGAACAGCATACTGGACATGTGGCTTTCAGAGTTCACCCATGAAGTGAAAGGTTGAAACAACACCATGTAATATGGTATACTGGAATAAATCCTCAGATGTAAAAAAGGGCTTTTTTTTCTTTAACTTCATTTGTTAAAGGGATCTGCCAGTACTCTTTGAGGTCTAGTGTACTCAGGAGCCGTGCTCTCCCCAACCTTTGTATAAGTTTGTTTGCCTAGACATTGGGTGACTATCAAATGTTGAGAAGCTGTTCCACTTCCTAAAATTATTACAGAACTTGATAATTCCATGAGATTTAAGGACTAATACTCTAAGGGCTGTTCTACTCACTGTTTGACTCTTCTATTACTCCATCTTAAATACTTTCTGTTGTACCACCTTTCTTTGTAACCATGGTATTCTGTAAAGGTTTAAGTTAAACTTCTTTCCTGGAGTGATGTGAATAAAGTGTTGAATCAGGTGTGTTCTACCAACAAAAAACTTTTTATTTATTGTTTCAGTGACTTAGACAGTATATCATCTATCTGAACTGTAGATATTAAAGTCAGGTTTCTTTTTCCCTGTACTTATGAGTTTCTGCTAATTAACTACAGGGATGTGTATTTCCTCAACTTCAGAATGTTGACATGGCATATCTGTTCTGGTCTTTTACCAGTCTGTGAAACTCTGTAATTTACTTCATTTTTCTATTATTTCAAATAAACCTTCCCATTTAGTCAAAATGTGTTTTCTGTTGAGGTGGTCAGATTTAACACCTGGTCCTTAACTTTAAACTCCTTAGTCCTTGCAGTTCTATAAAGCACCCCTTACTATGTATATTGGTCTTTTTCCATGTGATCCTAGAATATGGGCATATTCCTTTCAGCCTATATTATAAATTGGCATAGTGCTCCGTGGCACTTTTAAATGGGGTTTTCTCTTCAAAATGTTGTCAGTCTCTAAAAGTCCCTACAGATGCTTGCCATATAATAAATCAAAAGGATGGAACCCTTTTGAGGTTTGTGGCACTTCTCTAATGGCAAACTGGAGGTATTATCTAGGGGTCTAGTTCAACTGATTGAATTTTTAAAATGTCAAAATTCATATGGTCAAGACCATATGACTGACATTTTAAAAAGTTGAACTGTTTGTACTGAGATTGTGGTACAGTGGTGGTCGGGGAATGTGCCCTTTTCCCCAGTGAGGTGTAATCTTGTAAATCTTGTAGTTGGTATATATAATTTGCAGAGGAGGCTTGCACCCTGCAAAAAACATGTTTGTCTTGGATACTTGTTTTTTGACCTTTTAAAAAATGTCAGTAATATGGTCTCAACCATATGAATTCATTAATATGGTCATAAACGTATGAATTTCAAAAATGTGATCATCTGAACTAAATCCATTAGTTGGTCCCTGTTTTCACCATTGTTGCCAATAACTTTTTTTTAATTGGTTAAAATGATGCACTAATGCATCTGTCTGGGGATGTTACACTTAGGTTTTTAATTGATTGACCTTAAAACAATGACACAGTTGAGACATTATTCCAGATATAAGTGAAACTCTCTTGTCAATGAGTATTTCTGTAGGTATATCTACTCTGGAAAATAATAAAACTAGAGCCCTGTCTCTAGATTTATCATTACAGTAATGTAATAGGATAGTTTCAGTGTACTTACTTGTTTAGACCAGAATAACTAAAATATATTGAAACCCATTGCTGGATTTTACCAATGGCCTAACACTGTCCATAGCAATACATTCTGTGGCACCAGTATGATAGGCATTGCAATCAAAAAGTTTTTATAACCTAGGTGTGGGACTGTCTTCTGGCATTCAGGACAGCCATCAGAAGTTCTCAACTTCTTTCATATTGACTTGTAAAATCTTGATAGGAATCCTGCTTTAGTCTTATCTATTTCTATGTGTCCCCAATTTGCCAACAGCAGTTTCCATATTACTTCCTCTCTATCCTTATTTGTTCTGTACCAGAAGTAATTTTGTAATGCAAATATGGGTAATAAGAATATGTTCATTTTCTTCCCCTACAACTCTATCAATATTTCCCCTTATTCTTCTCAAAGTGTCTTATTTCCTCTGTGCAATTTTTAAAATGTAAACAGCCAACTCTGGAGTTTCTCAAGGTCAGTGTGTTGTGAGGTAGAAGGTAGTACAGTCTCTCCTATCAACACAAGCAGTAGGGTCTCAGTATCTAACTGTTCTCTTACAAAAGGCAATTCTTTGCAGTATTTTTTGTTGTAAGTTGTTATCTCTGCCTGATTTGATTTTTTTTTTCTTGTTGCCTTTCTTTATGAACTTGATGCATAGATCCCTCTTCCTTTTGTTTAGAGCTTACATTTTTGGCACATCAGATATATCATTAGGGCTCTGGTCAAAGCTGTCTTGGCTCTTGGCATGTACTGCTTTCTCCTTTACCCCTTAGTCTCCATATTGATGAAGGGTTTTAGAACTTTGTCCAGGTATTGTTTCTTCCTCTTTAACTATGCTGGTTAAATCATTTTTACTGGCAAAATTTTCCTCCTCAATATTTACTTGCTGCTTATACTTCTGCATTTTGGGTTTTATGTTTTAGCTTGACAGAATGTTTAGAATTCTCCTTAGTTTATGCATTTTTCTTACTTCATAACTTCATTTTCCTGGAGCACACCCTTTCACTGAATTCCCTTCTCTTGAGATCTAGTCACTTCTACATCCTGCTTTGTAACATTCTCAGGCTTCAATAAAACTTACACCCTCAGCATTACAAAACATTCAGCTGCAATATTTTTGTGTACAAGTTCCTTCCTTCTGCCAGTTCTACTTTTGCAGGCTGTTGAGTCATATGGGTATGTTGACACATATTTTTAAGTGGTGTAGATTATTTTTCTCAATATATTATCAGCAAAATGTTTTGCATTTAAGACTTTCTAACATTATGTCTTGATCATTGTTGGATCCATGCAATATACTGAATGTGTCTGGCTGTCTCCTACCCCATCTGTTTTCCAGGTTATGCAGAAATTTATTTGTAGGCATATTCACTTGTTGATTTCCCCTTCCTTTACTAATAGGGTGGTCTTTCAAAAGGGCTACCTTCATTCCACTGTTTCTACAAATTTTTGGGGAAATATTTTATTATCATCATATTATATGTTAAATTGAGTACTACAGCAATAAGATAACCTAGTTTCCCAAACGCAGTTGTAATTCTGAGTAATAAGAAACTATTGCCATAAAAACATGTTACTTCAACAGGTTTGTTAGTGTTTTCTTTCTACATGCACAGTGTCCATTTATCATTGTAATTAACCATAATGCTTGAAACTAGTATTCCTTCTCACTTTCTGACAAAAATTAAGTCATTGCTTTTAATTTGCTTTACAACACCACAGTAACAGAATGTTATACAAACCATTCTTGCAGATAATTTATCATATTCCATAAACAGAACAACACTACGCTAGCAGCATACTTTTCAGAGGTCATGGTTTTCATTGATGTAACAGCGTTAATGTTGTGACTGTTCAGATAATATCCTACTGACCTGCCACCAAATAATGTCATGGCTCCTATTATTTTGGGTCAGTAAATAAGGAGCTTCAATCCTCACTATTGACTCCAATGTGGGCCTGCCACTTAAACAGGAGTAATATTCCACAATTTTCCCCAAAGAGCACAACAGGAGCATGCTCTATAACCTGGGACTGGACTGTATTCTTCTGCCCACCCCAAATATAACCCCTTATTGCACACTCCAGAGCAGTGTGCCCCAGTTTAAGACCTTTGATACACTCACACTTAAATAAATCAAATATCACACATCCAAACACTTCTGGGAAAGCCTGACACAGACTGCCAACTGTGTACCTTCCTGAAAATAATATGGTAATGCTGCCACCAATCAGAGTGTATTCATGCCCTTTAAAGGGGTGTCCAATTATGAAAATTAAATATTAAAACAAACAGTATCAAATGACCTAAGCAGCCAGGCTTTTGTAGTGGCCTAGGAAGGTGTCAAGGCAAGTATAAAAACTCTAAATTCATCAAGAAAACACTGACTGACTAGCCATAATGTAAGTTAATAAAATATTTAATAATGAGCAAAATTATTAACAATATAAAACAGTAATTTCCAATAAACAAACAAAACTCAATCACCAGGAAAATTAAATCAATATTGTAGGATAGAAATTCAGCATTCAGAAAAAACTCTAAATGATCTAACTGATTAGTTATAATTGTCCTATCTGACTAAAGAGCACTGTCCTTGATCTAAATTAAATTATTACAACAGAATTAAGGCAGGCTTACATTTCTTGGTGAGTGCTTTTTTGGGTATTCACTGCACAGCACAACTGACAATTGATAACTGACCTCAGTAGGCTCTTTTATAAACTAGTCTAACTGTCACAACAGTTCCAGTTCTAATTTTCATTTCATATTTTGAAAATCAGCCAATAACTATTTACAAGAAGTTCCTTCCTCCTTCCTTTCAGCTTCTGACAGTAACAGATAGCAACTGTCAACATTCCGATGACATCTACAGATCAGCTGAATCTGAGACAGTTTTCCTTTAGAATCTTTCTTCACAAACATGCACAGTTAGAAATGTAAAATGACACTGTTCAAGTATTTAAAACATTATGTACAAACAGATTATAAATCAACATGTAAAAACTTGTTTACAATATCATAGCTAGTCATGATGGCATATAATATACAGGTCAATCTGAAATTAAATACAAAACATCAGCCAGACATGCTAGCACAAATGACAGTGTCCTATTTCTTCACATTTGTCACTTAAAATCTAGCTACATGACTTTTTTTTCAATATTTAAAACAAAGTATGTCTGCAGTTGATATTTTTGTTTGTCATCAGCATTTCACACAAGTTGTATCATAGATCTAGACTACTCAGCTCTACACATAGTTTCATATTATCCAATCAGATGGGTTGAAAGAATCCTGACCCAATTAGTTAACTGCCATTCATCATGAAGAGTGTCTCACTCAAACAAGACAAAATACACCTCTAAATGTTCTACTCCTTGTTTAGCTGTGTTAGTGGTTGAAATGTCCTTAATGTAAGGATCAATGTGGCCACTTCCACCACCCACAGCAGTGATGAGCTGCACTCATTTGATTAATCTTGATAAATGGACCAAAAAAAGGAACACTCAACAAAAGAGTAAAAAGCTCCAGCATGCCCCACATGATTGTCTTTCTTATATTGGAGAAATGTATACTTAAAGGTGCTGCTCCCTTATGTTGGCAGTAATGTGTTTAGTCTTAAGACTTTGGTATAAAAAGTATGCAAACATACCTACTGCACTACACCTGTGTAGAAAATTAAAGGTAGCAGAGACAGCAGTCTTATAAACACAGTAGTTATTATAAAAATTGTAAAAACAAATCATGTTATTACCAAAATAGTCTTAATATCTTATGGCTTAACAAATGTTCACAGCAGATACCTTCAACACAATCCCATATAGTCCTTTTCAATCTCTTTGTATTTATATATACATATATTATATATAGATAGATAAAATGTTATCAACACATGCATGCACACACACATGCTAAACAATTTTGGAGATAAGGCTGATCCTTGGGGAGCTCCAGTTTCTGCCTTTGTATATTTTGGTGGAAAAGGTCTACATCAAAGTCTCTCAGCTCTGAATTCTTTAAAGATGTTAAACTACCTAAGAACTGATTCACTGGTCCACAGAGGTATTGAGGGTGATCAGTCAAAAATACTGTGTATGATGCTATCAAATTATGCAGTTTAGTCCAGAAGGATATGAACATATAAGTATCCTCACTGCCTCTAGTGAGGAATAGCCAAGAGCTGCTTCTGTGCTATGCCTCTTTTAGAATCTTGACAAATGCCTTGGATAGGCCATGGCTGGTTAAGAACTGATTGAGCTGTAAAGCTGTTAGTTTCTCAGTGATGTTCCTCAAAACAGAAATGATAGAGATTCATGTACAGTTTGTTGGAATATTCATATCCAGTGAAACTTACTTTCTAAAGAGAGATATGGTTGTTTTTTTTTTTTTTTCAAATACCTTAAACATACAATCTGCATTGTGGAAGCCTGAATCACATGGACTATGATCTAGTGCATAGCATTACTGCACTTCAGAAGTAGATATGTACTAGGGAGAGAGCAACAATCAGTGGGCTTTAGCATATTGATGACTCTTGTTATGGGACAAGACCAGCTTATTAAAATGTATATTAATTTCAGTTTATTAATGATGCTATAATATGATTGTTAAAAAGCAAATATAATTTGTATGCAGGGCTGGGAAAAATACAGCTTCATAAGCTACAGTATTGCTGTTTCTTAACTGCATTCTTTTAATATGTAATAAGGGAAAAGTACATGTTTCATGAAGAAGGCATGTTAGTTACTACAAAAGGAATTTGTTAGCCTGACTCCTCCAGGCTAGGAGTGCGTTGTTGCTAGGGCATGTTTGAAATATCCAAGGTCAGAAACAAAACCCCTTGTAAACAGGTGGATAATGTATAGAAAGGTGTTCATGTAAAGTCCAAGGTGAAAAATCACGAGGGATGAGGACATTTGCAAAGTTTTCTATTTGTCAGAGTAACTGTAACATAATAAAACTGCATGACCAGTTTTGAGAAGAAAAAATGTATAAAAATACAGTTTTTGTATGTAAAGTGAGAATGCTTCATCAAAGGCTATGAAGATCATCTACCAGTGCTGTAAGAATAACATTTATGTTTGCACATCCTGAAGTGTTGTTCCTGACTGAAGGCATATAAGGTAAATTCTTCATGTTATTAATTTATGGCTATATCACTCTCATAACCGCTTCTTTAAGATGACAAGGATCATGAATGAATCCTAGGAATACAGAGGAATCACCTTTTCCTCTCTCATTAGTGTATTATTTCTTTAAAGAGTAGTGGTAAGCTAAGTGTTAGGTTAATAATCTTATTGGCAAATTTTGCAAATTAACCAGTCTACCTGTGTTAAAATATGCTGTCATTGGATGTATACTGGGTAAATGGCAGGTCAACCAAATGAAACAAATGAGCTGCCACTTCTTCCACATTATTTCTTTTAGCTATAAAACTAACTTTTGCAGCAGAAAGTACCAATTTGCAGGAGTCCAAATGCTCTGTCAGAAGAAGATTATTAGCTTCAGCATCAGACTTCTTTCTTGTCTTGGCCTCCTGCTGCATCTTTTCATCTTCCTCAAATGTGCAAATATTATTGTGGCTCATCAGAGTTTATTTAGAAATAGGAGATCTGGGTTGAGGCTAGACTGTTCTGGATCTACTAGGTGAGTTCCTTATTATAGATTAACTACACAAATATGAATTGCCATGTTAATTCCAACATCCAGGAAAATCAGGCTCCACCAATTAATTTGTAAGATGTTAGAAGCTAACATTCCAGATCTTAAACCTTATGATATGTGTTCTAGCCATTCAACTATTTCCACTACTAGACCTATATTAGCAGTTCCAGTAGATATTTAATATCAGAAACATGCCATTTAATATATTTAGAAGAAAAAAGCCAGTTTAGCATCAAGTTCTCAAAAACCTGGAGAACTTTGACACCAGTCATGTGTTTCATCATCAGTCCAGAAATTAAAACCAAAGAGAACCACCGTCTTCTGGCTATTTGTCTTTAAGCAGTTGATGACACTGATAAGGTCCTGCAGAAAATAATTCTTGTCAGCCAGTGAATGGTACAGCATTACAGTTCTACACCCAAGAATTTCCATTATAACATTAGGATGTACTTAAAAGTACATGTCAAGTCTGATTGAAATCATTAGATGTTTGATTTAGAATTATAAATAACCACACCTTCACACAGACCTAGCTTGATTCATTACCAATAAAACAAGAGGAACACCAGCCTATAAAGATGGGCAATGGGCCTTAACAATCAGTCATGTATGCCATTTATACTGAGCTAGCGATATGATTAGTAATTGTAGTCATATCATTTATGAATTTGGCATTGCATAACAGCAGATTAGTTTTTCAGTTCTATGCTCTTGATTTTTGATCTAACTCTTGCTTTTTGATATAACAAAAATTTGGGTAAGCTTGCCAGAATCCCCAGAGATGCCAGGGCTTATTTTAGACTAAATGGGGCCAAGGAAAAGATTGTAAATGGTGCCCCTCTATCGAACCTGAGTCAAAGTCACTTTATACAGCTGGGGGGGGGGGGGCTTGCCAGACTTCCAGAAGCTATGAGGCTCAAGGTGTTCTGCAATGAATTTAGTCTTTTATTTTGGAAAGAGAATTATTTGTTAAATACTTTTATTTATTGGTACCCAGAAGATTTATGAATGTACACAAATGTGTGTGTGTTACTAATTATTCTGACAGACCGATACACACAAACACACACTGAAAGCTCTACTGAAAAATTGAAGGAATGTCAATTCACCTGTAGTATTTGTTTGGAGTGTTGGAGAGAAAAGGAGTACCCTGGAAAAAAAAAACAGAAACATAGGGAGAACATGCAGACTCCACACAGAGAAACCACTGAGTTTCTTGTGAACCAAAAAGAAAAAAATAAGCCATCCAAAAGATAATGTAAATCTGCATTTGTTACCAAGCAATATATGTAGAGCCATATGCCTAAAACCATTCAATATTTTCCAGTGAACATTTCAGAAAAGTATGCCAAAATATTTACCTGGAGTATGCATGTAGCACATGATTTCGGATATAAAGACACACACAACATTAACTTCATGTAATTTTTGTCATTATGTAACTCTAAATTTGGGGGGAAGGAGAAGAAGACTCAAGCATTCTGATGAAGTTTACCTGTTTTGGTAATGCTTTATTTGAGCCTCAAACAGTATGTGCCGTAGCAAGACCCACCTTAATCCATCCCTTGGACATGTTGACTCCTCTTACCCTCAAGTACTGCAACTTGAGAACATGATTATAATACTTGGGGTACCCTCTATAACACCAAAGAACAGAGTTAACAAAAATCCTTAGGCAATCAGGAGAGCCAGCTTAAGCTATGGCCCATACTTATGCAAACTGGGATGCAGGTTACTCAAGTAAAATATCTACTCTACTTTGACTGTTAATGACTGGCATAAAAAGTCCACAAACCAAAGCTTTGATAGTAATTTATTCATGTCTGTGTATATGTGTGTGTGCATGTTTACATGCATGTTCAGTGGCACTGACCCTGTCATGCCCAATCAGTGACTGTTTAAGTGTGATCATATAGCAGGTGTAAATCTTTTTTATCCAGAAATGGCTTCCTTTCCCATCAATTACAGGCATTTTATCAACTGTGTACATCTTGAATGCCTGTTTGTGACAATAAATGACCAAAACAATGGTTTCCTGCTTTTTTCACAGAAATGCTCAATAGCTCTGCAAAGTCAGATCAGTGACTTGATCAAATGAGAGTAGAAGTCACTCACTTTTATCCACACACACTGCCTCTATATCCATCATTTATAGCCATTTTGTTGAATGTGTACACCCCAAATGTCTTATAAAAATAATGGACACAGTAATGAATTTTAATTTGTTTTATAGACAAACACACACAATGTAACGTTACTAAGCATAGTAATAACTAGAAGTAGATGTAGTAATGAGTATAGTTTCTCATTATAATATTTCATGGTACATTGCTAACTATTCAGAATTAAAATGATCTGTTCCCAAATATATTTATTCATTACATTACCTGCATAGATGAGTTCCAAAAAAATTTTTTAAAAAATTATTTTTGCCCAGTAATCTGCTTTATCATTTGCAACATTGCAAGAAAGCTGAAGCTTATCCTAATCCTCACTATGTGCAGTCAGAACCATGACAACTGCCATTTGCACTAAGAAACACTCATATTGTGTTTCAAAGATAAGTGGAAGTGTGGGCTCCCAGAAAAAGATGATTTTGGCATAATTTTTCAGCTGTCTGCTTCATGCTTTTTTAAGTAATATCATTTGTGTGCCGAGTAGCACTTCATTTTCTGTAAATGCAGCTGGTCTGCTTCTATTTTTTTTTTCTCCAATAAATAGGATCCCACCAACAGAGTTGTAGCCATAGAGAATTGTCCCGTCTGCCCCCCAGTGCCAGCCCTGAGAGATACTGTAGGTTTACACCCCCAATGGGATGGAAAGAAGGCTGGACTTTAACTACCCTGCTTTGTGGGCTTTTTTTGGAAAATGTCTTAAATGTAAGAGACATTATAATATAAGAGCCACAGAAACAAATTCCTAAAAAACTATTGTGAAAATTTTAGCAAATCATTATATACATTGAGCGTACCGCTCAACTGTCCAAATGTTTGCAGAATGTCTAGATTTTTGCCTCATATTTTTGATCTGTTCCTCGTACAGTTTGTGGTTTTCTGCCAAATCACTGAGGCTTAAAGACACTAAATAATGAAAGACATTTGAGTTTTAGGCATCCTATCCTTTAGAAAATGAATGAAAATGGAATATCTATATGCAAATTATTCTAACAACTTGTTAAGTTTATAAGCGCATTATTTAAAATCTGTCCCTGATATTGGGCCTTTATCCCCCCTATTATGTTTGGATTTGTCCAGATTTCTTGCACTAAGAGGATGAGAATAATGACAATGAGAAAGCTGAATAACACAGAAATGCCACACAGAGGGGTACACAGCCAAGTAATTCTTTAAATATGTGGAATTATAGATATCTCCTAGGAATCATTAACACCTAAACTAAGTGTACACCATTCTGAGTGAACAGACAACACAAGCATACCTCACACCTTCTTCCTCCTAATTTTAGTTTTCCTACTGATTTTCTTGCAACTTCAAATACTGAGGGGGATACATAAAGGTTACCACAAAGAGTAGACTACATGTACAATTAGTATAATCTTTCTGCGTGACTAGAAAGCACAAAACCTGTGGTGGGGATGTTCTTGAATATAGACCGAGTACACTTAGCATATGTGATATTGAATCTGGCCCATCATTTTTTAGGGAAGAAAGTGCACTCTGTTATGAGGAAACATGTTTATTGGTTAGCGTTCCTTTTATGTAAGCTACAAAGCTTATTTTGCATTTAGTGAAAAAGATAAAACTGTTATCACCTTCAGCAGCTTCTTAAGCAAATCCCGTTAATGCAGCAATTAGTATGCAGCTAGTAAACTCTAGTCACAAGGTAAAACCATTGTATCAAGCAGTTCTAAATGTGTATACCACAATGTTAAAGTATACATCTCAAATGTCTTTTTTTTTTTTTTTTTTTTGCTGCCTGGTGTTGTCTGTTGTGTAAGTTTTGATTTTCTAGCAAGTCAGTGAGGATTACAGTCAGTAACATCAGACATTAGAAAATGCATGTCGATGCAAACCCCGTTCTGTTAACTTTTAAAGTGAATTAGAGTAATATTTTAAAAAGTCCCTGATTTTTTGGCCTTTGCTCCCTCACTTATTTTGACTTTGCCAAGAACTCTTGACCTAAGAAGTTGAAAAGTATGATTTGAGGAACAAGAATGAAACTTAAATAACTAAGATCAGTGCAGTTTTGCAACCTTTTTGAACCAAAAAGAATGTAACTACTCACATAAACCGCTTACGGAGTTCAACCAATTGCTTACTGAATAGCTAAAGCAAAACAGAAGGCCAAAACAAGCCTGAGAAGTTCCATAGGCACAGTGTTGTACTAAAATGTAGCAATGTAGCAAGAACAATGGAAAGTACAATAGAGTCAATTACCCAAACTAATTGGGACCTAGGGTAGTTTGGATAGTCAAACATATAATTGAAGCAGATAAAAAAACTTCTAAAATCTTGTTTATTTCGCACGCAGGGGATACACTTTTCAAACATTCAGCGATCCCAGTGGACAATAAAGAATATTTTTCACACTAGAGCAGGGTACAAGCTCAAAAAACACACACAAGTGAATGCATATAACGTTTACATATTCAGACTTTATAATTTTTTCCTTCCCGAAAACTTGGAAGGCTGCGTTTGGATAATTGATGTTTTGGATAATCGATGATTGGATAATCAACTCTCTACTGTACCCAGTTACAAACAAGTCTTAGCAAAAAACTCACTGTTTAGCTCAGTTGAAATAGATTACACATATACCAGCATCAAGGCAAGGACACATAGTTTTCTTATTAGTTGTACTGCTTCTGCAAAATATGTTAAGAAGATTATGATGTTCTTACAGTTCAACCAACTCTGTTTAAAAGAACAACACCATGTCTTTTGGCATTGCAATCTGTAAAACAGTTGCAGCAGTCAGCCACCTTCATCACTGCTCAGATGTATCTTTCATACTTCTTGTAATTCTGTAGTTATATGCTTCTGTGTTATGGGCAGATTTGTTTAATTTCTGGAACTGCATAGTGTTGGACTGACTTCTTAGCTGTCTCCTTCACTAGGCTGATGAAACTAAAAGGCTGTCATTGTTGGATTGTCTACTGAGTAGGCTAGCACATCATGAAGAAGAGGAAACGTGACAAACTGGCATGAATTGTGTTCTTCATTTTTGGTACTAAACAATTTTTAATTGGGTACATGATAATGCTATGAACTTGGTGACTATACACTGAAGACAGGGCATGCCCATCATCTTTGCTATTTGGATGTTGGTGTACTTCTGGGTAGTTACTAGAACACAGAGGAAGAAGAACATTAACAGCATGTGTCAGAGGGAACATCAAAGACCATTGTCCCTTTCTGTGTGAGATTCCAGTGAAACAATCTTTGAGCTGCATAAAATGCATTGTCATGTGTTCCTCTGAGCATCACTGAACATCATGATTGAAAATTACATATTGCCTTGCACTCTTCTAGTTATTGAGGGGAATTTCTACTGAGTGCATTAAAAATCATTGTGTCATAAAAAAAAGTCTTTGCACTGTGTCCAGAACTGGATGTGGTATATTGTTTACTGGTTCCACTGTCCTGCTTTAGTAGTAGACTACAAATATCTGCACAGGGATTCCTGGATTTTGTAAACACAAACTCCTTGGACCAAATAGTCAATACACCAACCAGGGGTGCGACCATACTGGATCTGGTCCTCACAAATATTGGAGGCTGCTGCACTCCCCCTACTGTAATGCCTTCCCTGGCAAGGTCAGACCACAAAATGGTCTCCTTTGAAGTAAAAATAAAGCCTGCCCCCAAGCTAAACCTGGAATATCCAGGACCTATTCTAAGGCTAACCTCCTGCTATGAAGTGAGAACCTGGCAAAATTTCAAGCCCCTATAAACCCTGAGAGCACTTCTGTCTATGTATAACTGTTCACAGAAGCCCTGTACAAACATGTTAATGGCTGCAAAGAGGCAGCAGTACCCACCAGGAAGAAATACAGAACTAACTCAAAAAACAAGCCACCCTGGTGGAATCACAAAATCAATCGGCTTTATAGCAGGAGGAAGAAAATCATGGCAAAAATTAGGAGGTTCAGCACCCATCAGAATAAAGGCACTCTTGTCAAACTACACAAACAACTCAAAGGACAGATAAAGTCTTCCAAAGCCAAATTTGAGGTAAGTTTGGCCTCCCAGGTCAAGGACAACCACAAAGCATTCTTTAGCTATGTCCACAACTTCAAAGGCAATACACAATTGTGTGCAGAGCTCATTGTAAATGGAGCCACCTATACTGAGCCAGAAGATATAGCAAACCTCCTTGCTAATAAATTCAGCTCCAACTTTACCCCTCTCTCCTCCTCAAACTTTCCTCAGGAAATATCATCAAATATAACTCCCCCTACTATCACTAAGGAACAGATCCTTAATGCTCTCTCTAAAGCCAAGAACACTGTATCAATGGGCCCAGACAATATCCCAGGATGCCTTCTAAATAGCATGAAACATGACCTATCAGGGCCTCTGGAATTACTGTTTACCTGTAGCTTCCAAACAGGTTTCATGCCTTATGAATGGAGAAAGGTAACAATCATCCCTCTGCACAAAGGTGAACCATCTACAGACCCTGGAAACTACAGACCCATAAGTCTCACTAGTCTTATATGTAACGTCATGGAATGAATTATCATGGAGATGATCAATAGAGATATAGTAAACCTCCAGACATTGAACCCAACCCAGTTTGGTTTTGTCAAGGGCAGATCATGCCTACTCATTCTGGTGGACTTCTTCGAGAAGGTCACCAAAGCAATGGATGAAGACAAAGTCGTTCACACTGCCTACCATGACTTGGCCAAGGCATTTGACACAATACCCCACTCGGGTATTGTTGACAAACTCTAGAGGTTAGGTACAAACCCCGTATGTCACCTAGTGGATAGCCAACTACCTCACAGACAGGACCCAGGAAGTTAGAATTGGGGAGTCCACCTCTACAAAGAAGCCAGTCATATGTGGAGTCCCTCAGGAATTAGTCCTTGGACCGCTCCTTTTTAGCATTTACTCATCAGAAGTCAAGGCCAGTGTCAGTGGTCTCTGGCTGACTAAATTTGCAGATGATTGCAAATTAGGAGCTGTCATTGAATCTAACACTGACACAAATTTTCTCCAGGAGGGGCTGACACAGACAAACAATTGGTGCCAGAGCCATGGACTAAAACTAAATACCAAGAAATGCATAATAATATCCTTTGAGAAGTCATCCATCCCTGGTAACTATCATATTGACAATACACCCCTTAGAGTTGACCCAGTAGTCAGGGACTTAGGGACACACACAGATAGTAATCTAGCCTTTGATCATCGTGTATCTACAGTGGTGAGCAAATCTTTCTATATAGCACAACTTATAAACAAAGGTACGGCATCTATGTCCAAGGAGGTTATTGTTCCACTGCATTCGGCATTCATCAGACCTATCATTGAGTACAATCCCCCCTTTGGTATTGGCATATCCAACAATTGGAACATCCACAGAGGTTCCTCACTAAAAGAATACAGGGCTTAAGTAATATGTTTTATGCAGACCACCTCAGGGCTCTATCCCTGTGTTCTGTCTCCTACAGGCTTTTGAGAGGAAATCTATGCCTGGCATACAGGGCATTGTCAGACCCCAGTCTGATGGACCTCCTGCATATCCACAAAACAAACAGCACCAGAATTACCCATTCCAAAGACTTAAACTTTGCCTGTGATATAAATAGGACCTGCTGGAGAGATAGGTATGTATCCCAGAGACTACCCCGTCTATGGAACAGGCTCCCCATCCATGTGAAGCAGAGTTCCTCCCTAACCCATTTCAAGTGCAACTTGGACAATTGGATGGGAAACTGGAAATTCATCCCTGGTGTGGCACCTATGTCTCTAATAGACAGAGGTAACCTGTAAATAGTTAATCTCCCAGGCCCATGCTTACACTTATCAAGTATATCAGAACTTGTCAGAGATTTGGGATGCATGGCTAGTCTTAAAAAGGCCCTTGTGGTCATTAGCCTAGTAAACACCTATGAACCTATAAATACAAGAGTTGAAATAAACTCCATCTTTAACATGAACAGCTAGATGAAGCCAATTCCTGAAATCCATCTGATAAAAGAATCCATGATAGTTTATGAAAATAACCCCATCAGACAATACCATAGTATTTCTATCTCTTGTCATTGTCTCAAAACAAAGTTACCATCTGACATAAACCTGTCCTTACCTGTGTAACCAGACTAACTGAAATCAGAAAGAAATGAGGACTGTTTCAGTTATACTCACACATTCACTTAAATGTCAGCTGCTGGATGATTGTTGCAGTTGTGGATAACACTGTTTCAGTTGCCATCTCATGTCAGAGGACTTTTTTTTTAATAGGAAGGACAAATTCAGGATATTAGACAGGTGAGAAGGATCATCCAATCTTTTACAGTTTATGCTGCATATCTGCCTATTGTATTCAGGCTTGGAGATTCTTTAGTCTATTACGTTTACGAGAGATTTAATTATAAAACTTACATATTTGGGGACTAAGGACTGGAAGAAGGGATTAGAAAACAGGACTGACAGTAGTATATTTTTAATACACTGTGAGAATTGGTCATAGCGAAAGGAGAGAAGCAACCCTACATTCACTAGTGTGTTCTTTGTTTTTCAAAATATGTGATCAGAACTATGGACGAGGGAATGTGTTAACTATCTCATTGTATTATTTTGTTTTCCACACTAAAAATCCTAAATTTGTGCAATGGGTCAGGGCCTACATACTGTCAAGAGATATCTTTTATTTTCAAATCAGTGTAGATGGAGAATTCTGCGGTGACACTGACTTATGAGTTACAGATATTTTTCCTTTCTCTGGAAGCTGGAATTGCAGGAGAAGAAATTCACTAGAAAACCAGGAAAGGAATTCTACATAAACATTAGTGTACCAAAATCTAGAAAGGCACTAGATGCAAGGAGTTGGGCTACTGTTAGTGCAATGGTTGCTGCATCATAAGTAAATGAAAATATAATTAAAGTAAATGCTATATATCTGGCCTGTCTCCATAGTGCAGAGGGAGGGAGCCTTAACTAGGTCCCAGGTGACCAGCATTCAAATAGAGCCCTGACAATGTAGAAGGCTGGCAGGGAGGGACAGTAATAAAAATCCATGGCCCTTTTACCTCTTTCAGAGGCATGGAGAGAGTTGTACACACTTGTGAGCATACTAGGTCAGTGCAGCTTTTCTGGGAGGGAAGAGTCAGGGCTGTTTGGTAAGAGCACCTCTTGTAGATGTGAGGGGCATCATCCACATTCAGCCCATTGCACATCCCTTCCCAGTGCTTCACCAAAAGTGTGCTGGAGTTAAAGCTGCAAAACAGCAAAACCTCCAAACCAGTCCTGATATCTCAGTGATGCCTCCCGCAGTCAACCCTCATCCATGTGATTGAGAACAAATGGAATGATTGATCAGATGGTCGGGGCACAGTCTGCAAAAAATGCTATATTTGTCCAATATATTCTTAAAGGGCAATTTTATCCTAAAACTTGAAAAAGTATGCATTTTCTATCACATCTTGATATTTCTTGTAATAATAAAGCATGCAAATTATTCTATTTCTTACTACGTTAATAAATGTCATGTGACCTGCCATACTGTTGTTAGTTTGACTTTCGTTCTCTTTATCCTCCTCCAAGAATGGAATTCCTTTACCATGACAACGCCTAGACATCATAAATGATCTTTTACTGATTTTGACACAGTGATCATGCTGTTGAGTCACTGGTGTTTTACATGGTCTATGAAAGCAGAGTCAGTGATTTATGACTCTTTTTATTTCAATTAATATGAACTTTGCTTAACCAAGCCACACCAACTCAACCAAAATCACTTTACAAACTGTATTTTTTCAAAACAGAGGATGCGAAAAAGTAGGGTTTTGTAAAGTCTCCAAAGCTGTGGCCCTTAAACACTTCCAGACCCTCCCTCCTCCACACTTTTATTTGGTATGGAAGTTGTCGATTGTACTCATCTATTGTGCCTGACCGTTGTTATTTCAAAGAACTAGCAAGACAAATGTCAGTTCTTAATTTTTTAAAAAGCAGTGCTTCACTGGCCATAAATGACATTATTTGCCAGTTTTTATTTTATTTATGTTTTAATGTAATGTTGCAGAGTAACTTATCATCCCTGTTCATATAAAGATTTCACTTTGGCTGTTTAGCTCGCTCCTGCTGTCTTTACTGACCTCAGCAAGGCCCAGTCTCGAGATCTAAAACTGTGGACAGTGAACTACAGAATCTTTACTGTTTAGCCAGTGTCTTACAGTTTGAGACAAATTCCTTTTTGAAACAAGTGATAAGAAAAACAGTGGTGGGACCTTCATGATCAGTGGCAGCGAAATGTGATGAAATGAAAAAAATGAAAGGGAAGGATATCTGGGGACTAAACAACATCTATGTGATAATATAAGGAGAAAACCTTGGTAGGGTACACTATACAGGAGGGTGGGCTTTTCTATTAATAAATCCACATTTATATGTGTGTGCTTGTGAACTACACAGCTGGAAATTGCACATCTGTAGCAGTAGTGCACATTAAATCACAGGTGACAGTAGAACCGTTATAAAACATGTATAGTCTCAAGTTAACCTTCCAGATCTGTAAATCCCACAATGTATTCAGTTTGGGAACAGAGCCTGCTAGCTACAGCTGACTCTGATAGCATGGGAATATTACATCAGTAATAATTGCCTTGACTTTTTAGCTTGCATTA
This sequence comes from Protopterus annectens, assembly GCF_019279795.1. Taxonomy (NCBI): domain Eukaryota; kingdom Metazoa; phylum Chordata; order Ceratodontiformes; family Protopteridae; genus Protopterus; species Protopterus annectens. The sequence continues at coordinate 1,042,313,764 of NC_056745.1, read as the reverse complement.
TATAACAGGAAACAAAGCTCATTTTAGTATGTGTCCTGGTAATACAGGATAATTATGTACTATGGTGTCAAACACATTGTACATGTGGCTGTTACAGGCTTATACCATGTCTGCTAAATCTGCTGGTTCAAATTTCAGAGCTGTGACCTCTAGGCTGTACATCTTACTATTACACAACTGTCTGCAATGTGGCCTTTGATCTTTTGTCATCTTTCATTATGAAACAGAACTAGCATTTTATTTCTCTTTGAAGGAAAGTAGATATTTTAAAAAATACTACAGTATAGCAATAACCCACGCCTGGGTGTGGGTAATGCTAAATTTACCCACGGTTGGCGTGGTTTGGTCCCGAGGCGGCCGGACCAAACAAACCAACCGTGGAATGCATTACCACCAGGCGTCAGTTATATACATGACATTATTTAAGAAAGAAACTATTACTTTTCTTAAATAATGGCATAATATAATGCCTGTTTACTGCCCTTCCGCAGATGTCTGGCATCGCGGCAGTTCTGATGTACTGCGCGCCTGCGCGGTACATCAGAACTGTGAGCAAAAACAGCGGAGAAAGCAAGATCTCCGTTGCTTTTTCAAGTCTCGCTATGTTAAATGAGTTTAACATGGCGAGACAGTTAAAATAAACAGCGGACATCTCCGTTGCTTTTTAAACTGTCTCGCTATGTTAAACTCATTTAACTAGCGAACTCTAAAAGCAACGGAGATCTTGCTCTTGCTAAACACTGTCTCGCTATGTTAAATGGGTTTAACATGGCGAGACAGCTTTAAAATAAGCAGCGGAGATCTCCGTTGCTTATTTTAAACTGTCTCTATGTTAAACCCATTTAACATATGTTCAAAAGCAGTTATACTAATAGAAAAAAGTCCGGGCGACCGGACCTTTTTCCATTAGTATAACTCGATTTACAATGGGCACGCTGGCCAATCAGCGTGCACGTTTTTGGGGGGGTCATGGTATAATATAAAATAACTCATACTCATAGTTAAATCTTACCACAAAATTCAAAACAGTTCTGTTTTAAAATCATTTTCATGAATTTTGTTTTAATTTCTTGCTGGTTTAAAATTCTTTTTAAGTATTCTATAATATTTTCCTACCACTGCGTCATTGTCTATAATACTGGTAATTGTCATGGATAGAACAATAGTGGCATGAACCCAAAGCCATGTGAAGTAGGCCGGGCCAGAGTCAAGCATGAAGTTTTCAGATGCTTTCTTTTAAAACATTTTATATGAATTGCAAAATATTATGTGACTTGAAGGCAAACTGGGAAGGATGACTGAAAACAAAATGTTTGTTTTCTTACAGTTTGCTACTGCTGACACAACTTATTTCTGAAAATACTTTATGAAATGCAGAACTACTTTTTAAAAGGGTGAAGATCATGAGTGCATCATTCATTTACTACCAGTACAAGAACATGATGTTTCTGATAAGCACTCGTGTTTTTTTTTTAAATGCTTCTTGTGTTACTCAGCATTGTACATTGCGTGAATAAGCCAATGGAGTTTCCTCTAAACAGAAACATCATCATTATCACCAGTCCATTTAATATTTTAAATACCATCTGGATGATTACCAGTCATGAGAACTTAATTTGCTATGCTCTGTCAGCTATCAAAGAAAGAATATTTCCTAGTGGATATAAATGTATCAGTAGAAAATGTTGTATTTCCTTTCTGGATGTCAGATGTTCTGGTGCAATACATTTTTAACATAACTGACAGATATATTTAAAAGAAATATTTTTTTTATAAAAATTAATGTTTCTGATGATAGTTGAATGCATGGCTGAGGTGCTTACCCCAACAAAAACTCATAAGCAAATTAAATCCAAAACAATATGCCTCGATATAGAAGCAATGTACTAAGCAAACGCAGAAGTGATTACAGCTAATTACAGAGAAGGGATTTTCTTATGAAAATACAATAAGGTAGTGGTTCAATGATGAATTTGACAATGACATGTGTGATTAATAAATATGAATTGTGTCATTCAGAGTATAACATGCCACTGATTCTGAGCTTAATTTATGAAAATAAATATATTCATTGTTTTCTGTATTTATGTCATACTGTTATGTATGTACTCTTGGCATAAACTGAACATTAGTGCTTTGTGAAAGTATCGTTCAGAAGCTTGCTAAGATAGTTAGACGTTTATCAATGTTGTTGTGTTTTTCGGCTTTTCCCGGTTAGGGGTCGCCACAGCAGAACTCCGGTCTGCTAATAATTGGCAGTTGATTTTTACGTGCTGAGTTGCCGGCCCTAACGCACAACCTTCAACGAAGGTACGCCCATTCACGCATGTCTCCACAGAAGACGCTCTGGCTGAGAATCGAACGGGACAATGTCTTGCTGTGAGGCGATAACGCTACCGCAGTGAAAAATAGACAACACATCTGTTTTGTGCACACTTTGTGGATTAGTAAACCATAATACCATTAACAGTGTTAACCAAAAACAGTAAGGTAAGCAATAAACAAAAGAGATGCACTGATCAGAAATCTTTTGGCAACGTAATCTGCCATTGCACCGGCCAGAATCTCAAACCGTATTTTGCTTAGACTTTTAGATGTAGTTTTGCCCTCTTCCAAACTATTTGAAACTGTAACCTCAGATCACGTTAATGGCTGCATTTCCTCCTTTGGCTTTCTTGCTGATGCCCATATGGGGTATAAAACCATAGAATCACCACTATGTTACTTTCCATAACCAAATCTATCTAAAGCAAAATATGATAATGGTGTAATCGCTTTTTGTAGCCCTCAGTAAAGGTTTTGATTCCATCTCATACTGTACCCTGCTTTCTGAGCTGCCAACTTGGTTATTGAACATGATGATTTTCTTTGGTTTGCAGATAACCTTATTAACCATTTAGTCAGTACTAAACTAAGTTGTTCTACGCATCTACTCTGTGGAGTCCCTCAAGGCTTTATCTCTGGAACATGCATTTCAATATATTAATTTTTTTTTTTACACTGTTCCACCCTAACCTCCAAGTTTATCTCTGATGATGACTTTGCTTTCTGTGAAACTGGCCTAGCCTCATATATAGTATCACATTCTCTCTCTGCAGATATACACAAGGTAACCAACTGATGCTCTAAATTTTGTGTTATTTACTTTAATAAAGCAAAGGCACTACTGTTAAACAAATCTGGACTAAAAACTGCAGTTTCAGTCAGTTTTTTGAACATAGCTAAATTATGTTTGAAAGAGTTCATGAATTCAGATATGTTCGAGAATGGCTGGACTTAAACCCCTTCTTTTACTGTTCAGTGTGACAAAACAAGGAACAAATGTATTTTCTTTTTATTTCTAAGCAGGTGTTACAAGGCATCACACCTACTCACTCATTTGGTCACCTGTAAGATGTCAGTTCCTCTTCTACATTCTACCTCCATACCAGCCCATCTGTCCATTTCTCACCTTCCTCTGTCTTTTTCCCCTCCCAGTGTGGAATTCCCCCCTACACACACACTTTTTTATGTGCATGTGTGTAGGTCTGTTTATGTGATTTTGGCTACTTAATTCAACCCCCTTCCCACAGAGCACTGACAAGGAGGGGTGGAAGAGCTGATGATGAAGGTGAGTGCACATCGCCAGTGAGGCTCCATTGTCTAAGTGGTCAGTATTAAACATCGTGATCTCACAGACAAAGATTCCTCTGTTAACTGATCCTTATGTCCACTCAGCATCTAATGTGAAAAAATGCAGCTTCAGTTTCATGTCATTGGAGTTAGTGTACAAAAGAAGTAAAAAGACCCAGCCATTAGAACATCTGATCCTGGACAAAGTAAGTTTTGTCTTTACAGTGCTTGCCTTTGTAGGGCTGCAAACATAAAGCTAATATTGAAGTGCTACAGCTTATTTCATTTTGATGTTCTGCAGCCTTGTGTGAGATGCGGAAGTAGAAATGATTTTCTGGATGTGTGTGTAAAAATGTGTGTAGTTGGTACTTTTACTTGTGCAGGTTGCCCCATCCTCTTTTCCTTTAGACATTTCAGTTGATATGGAACTGGAAAGTGTGCAGAGCTGTGTATACAGTTGAACTAGCTTGCAAGATTGGAAAGTTGTTATTGGCAGTTAACATTTAGTCTTTTTGTAGTTTTTTTCCCATGCTGTTCTTGCTAGGAAATATGTAGTTAATGGTGCTGTTCTCCTCCTCCCCCCCGAGGCTTTAAAAATGTCAGGTTTCTCAAGAATAGCTGTTAAAAGTAGTTTGTAATATGGTGTTTCTCAGCTGTGTTTGACAAATATTGTCCATTTGGACTGTTTCAGAGGCTTTTAGAGCACTACAGATGCGATGTTTGCCCTGAGGGTGTTGATGGAGGAGTATAGAGAAGGTCAAGAGTTGCATTGTGTCTTTGTCGCCTTAGAGATAGCATATGACAGGGTGCAGAGAGAGGAGCTGTGGTATTGTATGAGGAAGTCTGGAGTGGCCGGGAAGTATGTAGGAGTGGTATGTTTGAGGGTGGTGGCAGTGGTGACGTTTGCAGTAGGAGTAATTAATGCATTTAAGGTGGAGGTGGGATTACATCAAGGATCAGCTCTGAGCTCTCTCTTGTTTGCAATGGCGATGGACAGGTTGACAGATTAGATCAGACAGGAGTCCCCATGGACTGATTGCCTATGATGTGATCTGTAATGAGAGTAGGGAACAGGTTGAGGAGACCTTGGAATAGGTGGGCAGATGCTCTAAAAAGGAGAGGAATGAAGGTCAGCAGGACTAAGAATGTGTGTGTGTGACTGAGAGGGAGGATAGAGGAGTGGTGAGGATGCAGGGAGTAGAGTTGGTTAAGGTGGATGAATTTAAATACTTGGATCAACAGTTCAGAGTAATGGTGAGTGTGGATTAGAGGTGAAGAGAATTCAGGCAGGGTGGAGAAGAGTGTCAGGAGTGATTTGTGACAGACTGGTACCAGTACGAGTGAATGGGAAGGCCTACAAAAGGGTAGTGATACCAGCTATGTTGTATGGGTTGAGGATAGTGGCACTGACAAAACAGCAGGAGTTGGAGCTGGTGGTGGCTAAAGTTAAAGATGTTTGCATTGGGTGTGACTAGGATGGACAGGATTAGGAATCTGTATATTAGAGGGTCAGCTCAAGTTGGATGGTTTGGAGACAAAGCTAGAGAGGTGAGATTGCATTGGTTTGGACATGTGCTGAGGAGGGATGCTGGGTATATTGGGAAAAGGATGCTACGGATGGAGCTGCCAGGTAATGGGAAAAGAGGACGGCTTAAGATAAGGTTTATGGATGTGGTGAGGGAGGACGTGCAGGTGGTTGGTGTTGTGGCAGAGCAAGATGCAGAGGACAGGAAGAAATAGAAACAGATCTGATGTGGCGACCCCTAACAGGAACAGCCGAAACAAGTTTTCCAGTTGAAGTGGCAGAATGATAGTGTTATGCAGAGATGTCATGGATGTTTAGATGTCATGGATGTGTAGATGTCATGGATGTTTAGATGTCATGGATGTTTTTTTCCCACCAGTGCATGTCAGTAGTCCCTAACTCCCTCTCTGCCACAAACCACTCTCCCAACCTGAAGAAAGTGTGGTATGTTGCTTTGAGATATTGCCCAACTGAAATGTTAGGTCTGTACCCAAAGTGGAGTTACGACCATACAGTCTGAGAAATTGATTTTTACTGCTTCTACCAATGATTTTAGTCCCACTAATACGGCAGGGGACACTGGTTTGCCTACTTCTACTATTCCCTGTAATCAGGAAGGTCTCAAGGGTGTAGTAACTACGGGTGCGAGACCAAAAAACAATGGACAGGTTGCGAACCTAATTCCAGGGGTAGCGGCTGCTTTAAATTTTCCACTACCATACAGGGTTCGGGCGCAGGAGCGCTCGACCAGCAGAGGAAGAGGGAAGCGCAAACTATCAGGCGAGATTCGCGAGCCAAGGAGAAAGAGGAACTAAATACCCTATTTTTTAACTTGTCATCCAAAGTTTTTTCGGATGTTGAATGCTCTGTCTTGAATAGGGGCCTCTCCTTCATACCCTCCCAAGGCAGTGGCTTATCTGATACACTGATTATGTTACGAAAGTTTACTAGGAAGATAGCTTTAAAATGTTTGTTTAAGGACTCTGGTGAAGAAGCTGTGAATCATAACAGTGCTATGAATAAGAGAAAAAGTACTTTTGTACCACACTTGCCAAACCAAGTTGACTGTTTTCAAAGAGCATGTGAACATGATTTGTACCTTTATTATAAGGGGAAGACGCATAAGCGTCTATATGTGAACTTGGATGCTGCACAGAAGCAAGCACTAGAGTCGTTGAGCAATGATGTAAATTTAGTTTTTAGACCTGCCGACAAAGGGGGGGGGATTGTAGCTATGGATGCTGCTTTCTATTATGATTTAATGACGGAGATGTTAAATGATGACATAGCTTATTTGGAAATAGATAAAGCTGAGGTGAGCTCTTTAATAAGAAATGTGCATGATACATTGTACGATCTTTTGATGACGAGATGTGTTGACAAAGCTCTATATGAATACCTGATGATAGAAGCGCCATTAATCCCCCTTATTAAAGGCCTTCCCAAGATACATAAAGGGACGTTTCCTCCGCCCCTACGACCCATTGTATCTGGGAGGCTGTGGGTTACTGAACATGCATCCCACTATGTGCAGTCTAAATTAGGTCCCCTGATAGGTTCCATCCCTACCATTTTAAAGAATTCTTTTGACCTACTGGAAGATCTGAAGAATATTGCTTTATCTGATAATTTGAGACCTGATACATTGATGGTTACTCTGGACATAAAAAATCTATTCACCAGTATTCCCAATGAATTTGGGGTGGATGCAGTTAGGGATTGCTTGGTTGAGTTGAGTGGATTAGATAACACGGATCAGTTGAATATTTGTTGTCTTTTGGATCTAATCTTAAATAACAATGTCTTCTTGTTTCAAGATAGGATGTTTAGGCAAACATGGGGGGTGGCCATGGGCACCCCCTGTGCTAATGCCTATGCCAATTTGGCGGTTTATGCATGGGAGAAGACGTTTTTATTCAATGATTTAAGATTTAGAGTTAACGTCATTTTATACAGACGTTTTGTTGACAATATCCTCCTTTTTTGGAATGGAGGTATCGAATCCTTGAATGAGTTTATAGAATACATGAGCTCAACCACGACTTTTCTGAGCTTTACCTATGAGCATTCCTTCACGGAAGTGAACTATCTTGATATTACCATTTATAAGAATGCACTGAATAAGATTACTACCTCCTTATACAGGAAATCTTGTTGGAGGAATGGCATACTCCATTATGGGAGTATGCATCCTAGGTATATCTTCCCCAATGTTGTTAGAAATCAATTGATAAGAGTAGAGAGACTCTGTGATATAGATAGTGTTAAAGAGTGTCTCCTGGATTTCCAGGTCAAGTGCTTTCTGGACAGGGGTTACCCCCCTGAGTTGATATTAGGATATAGATATGATACCAACTTGAATGATGAAGGGTTCCAAAAAAGTGGGACTTCGAGTAGATGTACAGGACATAGTATTAGATCAAAAGCTAGATGTCAGGTTTATTTTGATATCAAATATACAAATGATATAGGATATATTAGGGACATTGTCTCTAGTAACTGGAAGTTACTTACTATGGACAGTGAACTGTTGAAAATTGTGGGGGAGAGACCCAATTTTAGGTATAATAACTGTCTTAATTTAAAGAGACTATTGTGTAGGGAGAATGTTAAGATTGAGCCATTAGATATTAGAGCAAGGTTTAAGCAAGGAACCTTCCCTTGTAAGAAATGTTCTACCTGTAAATTTATTTCAACTGAGTGGAAATTTGAACGTATTGAGCTAGGCTTACTATTTGAACCAAGTATATATGCAACATGTGATACAGCGAATGTCGTATATTTAGCTGACTGTGATAGCTGTGAGGCATATTATGTGGGAATGACCACATGTAGGCTCAAAGATCGAGTCTATAACCATGTCTATGACATTAGAAAAGCTAATATTAATAATGCCCTAGCTAAACACTGTCAAATGTATCCGAATCATGGATTCAAGTTTAGGGTACTACAGATACAACACTTGAATAGAAGGGAAGGAGATTCCTTAGGGGCTCTTGAATTAAATGAGCTGAAGTGGATCCTTAAACTTAGAGCCCATAGAGCACCAGGGCTAAATTCAGCTGTTAGTATCAGGCCCGCATTGTTATAACATCATTGTTCTTTCTCCTTCTTTCTCTTTTATTTTCATTTTTCCTTATTTCCTCTTCTTTTTTCTTTCCTCCCTTCCATCTTCCTTCCTGTGTTTATTTCCCCTTTCCTTCCCACCCTTCCCTCTCTCCCCCCCTCCCCCCCTTTCCCTCTACCCTTCCCCTTCTTCCCTTCTCCTCCCCAAGCCTCCCCCTCCCTCCTCCCCCCCTCCCCTCCCATTGTTTCTTCCCTACTTTTACTTTTCTTTTTTTCTTTTTTCTGTTTTTTTTCATTGTTTCCTTCACTCCTTCCTTTCTGCCTTTCCTTTCCTCTTCAGACGACCCCTTTCCCTCTCGTCCCCCCCCCCCCTGCTTTTTCTCTGTTCTAACTGGTCCATATTGGCTGTTATATGTTCCATGTATTTTATTAATAGAAGACAAATAATTTAGTATATTAAAAATTTATTTTATCTTGATGTTGCTAACATATAATCATTATGATAAGGTGTTGGTACTAGGAAGATAGGTTGTCGTATAAAGATTTTAAATTTTAAAAAGTTTTTTAAGATTCTATATACATACTATGCACACTGAATGAAAATGGATGTGACAGCATGATTGTCTTTCCTTACCTTACATGGGTATTGTTTCCTGTCTAGCTAATAAGCTAGCTTAATGATTTGTTTCAATTGCTTAATTATCTGTTAAGTACATTCGCTTTTTGTATATAAGGAAGGTTCTAAGTTATTTGAATTTGTAACCTGATGAAGCGCACGATTATTGTGCGTGAAAGCGCTTGTTTTTCACCTAATTAAACAGAATTGTTTGATTTTAAGCATCGTGGAGGTTCCAGTGTTTCTCAATTATTATGTCATGGATGTGTAGATGTCATGGATGTTTAGATGTCATGGATGTTTTTTTCCCACCAGTGCATGTCAGTAGTCCCTAACTCCCTCTCTGCCACAAACCACTCTCCCAACCTGAAGAAAGTGTGGTATGTTGCTTTGAGATATTGCCCAACTGAAATGTTAGGTCTGTACCCAAAGTGGAGTTTCTGTAAGTTTGGGCAAGGTGACATTTGCACTTCATTGGAATTTTTTCCCCTCCTTTTCATTTTAGAATTGAAACTATTTTTTTGTTTTTTATGGGGTGCCATCCCCCTAAATTCAAAACATTTGGAATGGTGGATGATCTTGCACTGATGGTTGGCACTACATGTATATACAAGGCAGTTTGATAAGAAGTTGTATGCACCTTGTGTCAGAAGAAAAATTCAGACGAGTCACATCTGTCTCAGGTGATGAAAAACTTCTTTATTAGCAGCTAACCAGATTACACATCATGTTGGCCAAGATGATCTCCTCCTCTGGTCAACTTGGTTACTGACATCAACTTTTATACTGCAAGCAAAACAACTTTTTGTTACATTTCTGACCGTTGACAGTTGGCTATGGAAAACACCTGTGGTAAACATGTTTATCAAAAATTACCTCAAACCAACAGTTAGTGCAGAATGTTCAAGAAGTACAGAATGTTCAGTTCAACAATGGTAGCTCAAATTTTCCAGGACACACAGCCTGCTTCAGTAAATTAACTCTTACTCGGCCGTGCATCCTTATCCCAGGCTTCACTAAGCTATAACCAAGTCTCTTTATTCTGAAAAGCAGAAAACAGTTATTATTCAGGTTTATAAGCAATGCTGCATTTTGTTCACAGATGAGGCCCATCTTTGATAGGCATATCCCAACAAATAACATGTTCACTTTGCAAGAAGAGGAAAAAGACAAATAACAGTATGTTTTTAAAACTTTTCTCTTAACACCTTGCCAATGACACTGTCAACCCCTTTCAAAGAGTAAGGCCTGTAAACGGTACCCATTCACTTTTCAAAGCTATATTTGAAGGATAACTGGGACTGCATTGCTTGACCAGCAGGGGAGCTTAGTCAAGAACAGAGGGATGTGCTGGGTGATGAACTTGGCCTCCATCTGGTTTAATTTGTTTCCTGATGTAGATTGATCTGTTCTTGTAAAAGAAAACAAGTAGGTTATATGGAACAGACTTCAGTACTTATCTGATATGCAAAGCTATGGAATGCATCATCATGGACCTAATAAACAAGGATATAGGAATCTTCAAACTCTGGATCCCACACAGTTTTGTGAAGGGTAGATTATGCCCCCAGGGTTCGGTCCTGGGTCCTCTCCTGTTTTGGTATCTACTTCTCTGAAGTCCAGGCCAACATGAAGGGACACTGGCTGACAAAGTTCGCAGACTGTTGCAAGTTGGGAGCTGCTATTAACTCCCCAAGTGACATTGACATGCTACAGAAAGGCCTTACTGAGACAAACTGGTGTCAGAACCATGGCCTTAAGCTCAATGCCAAAAAATGCCATCATCCCCTTTGGAAAAAACCCGGTTCCCATGAATTACCACATTGATGGTAGTCCACTGAACACAGAAGGCATTGTAAGGGATCTGGGAACACAGGTTGACAGCAACCTCTCTTTTAACCACCACATTGCCACTGTGGTCAGAAAGTTCTGTGTGGCACATCTCATTACTAAGGGTTTTGCATCCATGAAGAGAGGTCATTGTCTCCCTCTATTCTTCCCTCGTTAGGCCAATCATAGAGCACAATGCCCCATTTGGCATGTACCTCACTAGAGACTTGCAACAACTGGAGAGGCCACAAAAGTATCTCACAAAGAGGATCCTAGGCCTTAAACACTTGTCCTATATGGACAGACTAAAAAAAAACTTCTATTCTCCGCCTCTAAGTAGGCAATATGAGACAATCTGCTTGACTTACAAAGCTATGTCTGACCCAGCTCTGTTAGAAATGATACATCTAAAGAAATCCCAATCCCTCTGCTCCACACACTCCAGAGACCTCAACCTCATTACCACAATCAACAGAACAAGCTGGAGGGACAGGTTCATAACCCAGAGACTGTCCATGCTATGGAATAGACCTCCCATACATGTCAAACAGCGCACCTCACTGGCCCTCTTCAAGAGAAATCTTGAGTGGGTGGGAAATAGACAATTCACCCCGGGGAATCACTCCAGTGGCTCTACTTGACAGAGGCACTAGGAACTAAGGTCGGGTGGCACGATGTCAGGGTAATCCTGTGGGCTAGGCTTGTAAAGGCTCCAGGGCTATTAGCCTAGTACAAACCCATGAACCTATGAACCTAAGACAGAGTATAAAATGAGGTTCCATGTTCAAAGTACAAGCAAGGTATGACAGGCTGAATGGACAAACTCTTGAGCAGCACTGAAGCAAAAAAAAAAAAAAATATATATATATATATATATATATATATATATATATATAAAATGTGTTTTATATACACACGCACACACACACACACACACACACACACACAGGCAGTGTTGTCACCTCACAGCATGTGGTTCTCTGGTTAAGTTCTCAGCTGGGGTGCCTTCTGCATGCCCTCCCTGTGTTTGAATGCATTTTCTCTGTGTTCTGTGTGCTCTCTGGTATCTTCCCACATTCTCAAGGTATGCAGGACTTAGATTGGATGTGTGTGTGTTTGTGTGTATGTGTGTGTGTGTGTGTGTGTGTGTGTGTGTGTGTGTGTGTGTGTGTGTGTGTGTAGTATGGAAGATTGACCAAGGCAGGGTTAGCCATCCAGCAGTGTGAACATTGGTTCTAGGTAGTTACTGTTGTGACACCCTTACCTAATGTAAAAGTGGGGAAAAAGGGGGTTGGGTATGACGAAAAAGAAAAGAGAAGAAAACTGTAGATATATATATACATACATATTCAACAAAGTATTGGTTTACGGGTGTGCACACTTATACAACCAGCTTATTGTACATTTTTTATTTTTTTATATTTTTCGCCCTAACAGATTTGTTTGTTTTTCAATTGAATTGTACAGGTTATAGGTCACATTAAAGGTGAGAAAAGTTTTGAAATGATTTATTGCGGTCTCATTTTTTACGTCACAAAAACCTGGCATTTTAACATGGGTGTGATGTGTATGTTTGGGTGTACTTACAGATAAAGAAACTGCTTAATATCATCATCATCATCATATCAATCATATCATATCAAGTGTCACCATCTTTCTCGATTTAGTGCCACTCTCCTGCCTTCTTCCGTGGTCATGCCTGACTGTTGCAGGTCTTCTCTCACACAATCCATCCATCTCTTTGCTTGACACTCTTGTTTCTTCTTGCCTTCTTCTTATCTGTTCCGAATTATCTTCACCAGATAGTACTCTGCTTTACTGCACATGTGCTCATGCCACCTTAATCTCTTCTCTTTGGCCTTCTCTGCAGTTGGAGCTACTTTGGCTTCTGCCCTGATGTATTCATTCCTTCATCTGTCCCACAGTGTGCATCCTCCCACCATCTCAGACTCTTCATCTTTATCACTTTTAGTTTCATAAACTGCTCTGCCTTTACTGCCCAGGTTTATAAACCATACAGTAGTACTAGTCACATCGCTGTTTTGTTTGCCTTAAATTTCAGCTTATTTGGCATTCTTCTCTCATAGACTATTCCTGATACTCTGTGCCAGTTGGTGGCAGCTTCTCTGATTCTAGCTTTGCCCTCCTCATGCAGACTTCCATTCTCCTCAGTCACCCCTCCTAGATACTTGAATCTGTTCACCTGTTCCACTATTTTCCCTTCTATCTCAATTTCCAGCTTCTTCTGATTCTCTCATTTGCTACCATGACTTCTGTCTTGTCTGTGCTCAGTTTCATCACATATGCCTTTAGCTGTGCATTTTATTCCCCTGTCATTTGCTGAAGTTCTTGTTCAGAATCTGTTTGCAATGTCACATCATCTGCATACAGCATCTTTGTTAATCTGTCCTCACCCCCAAGAGTGTTTGCTAATGTAATCCATTGCCATCATGAGCAGCAGTGGGCACAGAGGCAGAGATGAACCTAGTACATACCTACTCCCACTGGGAACACCCCTGTGAGTCTAAATACTGTTAGTACTTGTGTCATTGGGTCCATGCACTAATTATGTCAGTGTTTTCAGGACTTAGAACCATAGCAAGTTGTATACATGTCACAGCTAGCGGAGTTTGGCTTTATTGGTCTGAATGTAACCATAAAGACTTAAAAAGTAAAAAAAAAAAAAGGCATGGACATTCAGAAGTCATGTAGCTGAAACACTTGATGTCCTTAAGGGGTCATCTGGGATATCCTATGGGCCTCTGTTAAAAAGGAATTTAAGATATCACACAGACTAGCTTGATTTATATTTCTCAAGATTTTTCTGTACTAAAAACTGTTGTTGTGTCAACCTGTACACACAGAAAACAAAAACAGGTAAGAGAAAATGGGGTTCTAAACAAGGTAAGCAAATCTGCACATAATTTCTTTGCTATATGACTCCCATCTAACTCAAAAAGAGGGGCAGACCACATTTTATCTGAATGTGTGTGTATGAATGAGAGGTTCAAACAGTGAAGTAGGCCTCATTTTTTCCTTTTGTGCATGTGTGTATGAGAGTGGGATTTAAAGCAGGAGAGGTTAGACGTAAGACAATCCCAGCCCCTTCTAAAGGTACTCCAGTTTACTTTATATATACACAGTGTGGCCAGTCTAGTTGCAACCGCTTAACAGATATGGGTTTTCTGCAGATCAGTAACATTGATCACATTTAGGTAAGTTATCTGCATTCATGTTAGAAATTGAGATTATTACCTGCTAGATTTGGACAAGAGCAGAGCAAGAAGTCACAATGAACTTCAATGCATAAAACTGAAGATGCAAGTTTATTCCTCTTCCCCTCTGTCTACTTTCATCTAAACCACTGCGAATAAGATTAATAACAGACTATACAGAAGCAAAACATTCACTGTGCAATTAGAGTGATGCATTCATTAGAAAGATGGCAGAAACATTTGACAGGTTTTGAAAGAGAAACTGTTTGCATACAAAAAAAAAGAGGTTTAACATCAGAATCTAGGCACACGAGATCTGGATGATATATTTCCATAATGTCTAAATACTAAATTAAGATGACAGGTGGATATAAGAAATGGAAAAGAGGCCAAACTATAACTTTGAAAACTGAAATAATCTAGGCAAATTAAACATAGCATGAGACAAGATCAGGAAATTTTTGATGAAAATGTATATAAAGGTATTAAGTATAATTGGAAACCATTTTATAGACATATAAGAATTTGTTTGGAGTAAAGACCTACAAATATATACTGTTTGTGGAGATTCTTAAATTTAAGCTCAAACACAACAAGACTGTAGATATAGTTACAAACTCTTTTGCAAAATAGTTTGACTCCACAAAGAGGGAAGTAATTTTGTGGAACTGTTGAATGTACAAAATGTTGAAACCCATTTTATGCAGATGAGCAAGTCTACTACCCCCCACACCCCCTGTTAAGTATATAGACCAACTCCAGGATTGCACAACAGTATAGAAAGGGCAAATTCCACTTTCAATATTTTGTGTTTTCAACATTTTGGGCCTGCAATATTTTAGCATAGAACCAGTTTGTGATAATAATATTCAAGTAACTTCAGATAACTGAAATGACATTAGACTATGTTGGAAAAATACAAGCAAACCAAACCCTAATAAAGCACAGGGGGGGGGATTAGTAATGATGACATAAGAACACATCATTGTGAACTTACAGTACCAATACAGCTGTCATTTATTATCTAAGTTCTTTATGGAGAGATTCCTCAAAGAATGGAAACATGGAGTTGTTAAACCCATCTTTAAGAGAAAGTGGAATAGGGCAAACCCATATCCATCTATCTACTTTATTGTTATGGAAAAGTAATGGAGAAGGATAGTTTAAGATAAACTGTTGTCAGAACTGGAAAGGTTGGGACTTGAAACTGTGTATCAGTATGCATATATTGAAACAGGTGTATAACTACCTATAACATTATGAACTTTAATAGTACAGTAGCAGCTATAAATGAAAAAGTGAGTTGTGATGTAATTTATGTAGACCTATCGTGAGCCTTTAGTAGTATAATACTAAAACACTGATCAATAAATTACATCAAGTAGGTATAAATGTAATCTTAATAGTGTAGATAGTTGTATGACTTACAAATAAGACATGACAAATATCAAACAAAAATTAGACAGGAGGAATTCTAGGTAAGAGTCAGGGTATCCCACAGGCTGTTACTGGGTCCATACATTGTTAGGTTGTATCTTTTTTGTTTTATTTATCTTTTTCATCTGAAGGATTCTACAGTTTGTATGCCTGCAACCTCAAAGTGAGAAACTTGATTATATCTATTATGGAGAGGGTATATCTACAAAAGAATGTGACTGAACTGACCACTTGGGGACAGGAGAATAATATGGTGATACATACATAAAAAACTAAGCAAATGAGATTTGGAAGACATAGACTGAAGAGTGAATATTCAGTACAACATATAGTGATTTAAACTGTGGAGTCTTTTAAGGACCTATGTATATGTATATGCATAGATCCATCTTTGAGTGTTTCTAACCCTATCAAACAACTGGTTAATAATAGTTACAGAAATATAGGTTGCATAAAATGATTTATAAATTCTAGAAAATCAGATATAATGAAATCATTATTTGCAGCTACATCAGATGCAAGCTAGAGAATGGAATAATATGGCATTTTTATAAGAAAACGGTCATAAGCAAATTGTAAAGAGTACAATGGAAATATACCAAGCACATCTACAGATGTTGAACATTTAAGCTATTACGAAAGATTAAAATATATGAATTTGTTCAGCGTCCCGTATAAATGTGTAAGAGGAGGCCTTACTCAGGTATAAATGGGAATTTAGAGACAGCTGTCTGTGGCAATGCTTGGAGTTAACTAATGGTAGTAAAGAAGCATTGGACAACCCATGTAGGATATTATATACAAATGAACATCCAAAATAAAGCACCTAGGAACCAGCAAAATGAAGCCACCAACACAGCATAGAAAGGAGCAAAAAAAGTCTGTTTTATTTAACGTTGCAAAGACACCACGTTTTCGTCCTAGTGTATCCAGGACTTCATCAGAAATAAGAAATACATTGCAATCCCTCCTTATATACCTTATATTAAGTAATTTATAGGTTCATAGGTTCATAGGTTGGTACTAGGCTATCAGCCCTAGGGCCTATACAAGCCTAGCCATAACAATTCCCTGGCTATTTCTTCCCACATTATTTACTTTCCTGGACCCCTGTCTAGCATTTTTACCTTTATGCATAGGTATTTGTTCACTGTGGATGTGTATGCAACTGTTCTGAATTATTTATTATATTTATTACATGACCTTATATATTTTTATACTAATGTTGAAGGATGTATTGATCAGAATGGATTAGCACTGTATTTATTGAACTAATGTTATAGAAATTTTAGTGTGAGTGTTTTACTATATTTTTAAATTTTTGGCATCTTATTTAATTGGGACTAATTACCATCACTAGGTAATTAGAAAAGAGGTATATAAGGAAGGATTGCAATGTATTTCTTATTTCTGATGAAATATAAATTACAGATAACCCTGCCAACCATTCTGTCAGAACTGAACTGGGAGAACTAACGTCTTTGCCTACTCATCTACTCTGAATAGTTCCCATCACTATTTTACATTTTTCCACCCTAACCGTTCAAATTAATTTGTGATTATGACTTGGCATTCTGTGAAACTGGCCTAACCTCATGTATATCATCTTCTGTTTCTGTAGAAACACACAGAATAACCAACTAGTACTCCAAATGTCTTGTGATTTACTTTAACAAAACAAAGGCACTAGTGTTAGGCATACATTCTATGTTAAAATCTGCAGCTTCTGATAGTTACCTCTTACATCCTAGCTTAGTCATGTTTGAAGCACAAATCTGAATATGTCAGGCAATGTCTAGACTTAACCCTTTCCTTTACAATTCAGTGTGACAAAACTAGTAACAAATTCATTTTCCTTCTAAGTCACTGTGTTACAAGACATCACAACTATTTATCCATCTTTCACCCATAAGCTGATAGTTCCTCTTGTACCTTCTTCCTCCCCATCATCTTCACCCAACTGTCAATTTCTCTCCTTCCTCTGCCTTTTTCTGCTCTCAGTGCAGAACATTTCCCTCTTTTTTTGTGAATTCCAAGGGGAAGAACATATTCAGTACTTCTGCAATGTATTTGCTGTTGTAAATGTCCCTTCCACCTTTACTCAAACTTATTAAAATAATTTTCCTTTCTTCCTTCTTGAAATGAATCTGAAAAAAAAAAAATTTCCCTGTGCATTTTACACCAAAGTCTGGCTTCATCTCCAATCCAGGCTTGGCTTACCAGTCTGTTTAATCCCTTCTTATGTTAGTCGCGGTGGTGCAGCGGTAGCATTGTTGCTTCACAGCAAGAGGTTCTGCTGTTCAATTCTCAGCCGGAGTGCCTTCTGTGTGGAGTCTGCATGTCCTCCCCACGGTCGAGTGGTGTTCAAAAGACGTGCGTCAATGGGCATGCCTTCGTTGAAGGTTGGGTGTCGGGCTGGCAACTCGGCACCATAAAAATCTACTGCCAATCATTAGCGGACCGGAGTTCTGCTGTGGCAATCCCTAACCGGGAAAAGCCAAAAAGAGAAACAAACAACAATATGTTGCCTTCACATAGGGCTGCTTCTGTTCCTCTCATACTTCTTTCTGCTATTTGAATTTTTTCTACGTATTCCTGGGTACCAGCTTAATATCCTGACCTACCTCGATCTGCACTTGCTCTGTGCCTGCCTTCATTTGGGCAAACACTCATGTACGCCTTTCAGAATGCTGGTTCCAAATGTAGTCCACATGTTCTTTCCCTTCTCCACTTCTCCCCATTGTCCTAGTTCCTTCCACATCTCTTTTCTTGGCAGATCATTATCCAGCTTTCAGTAGTCACACAATATAATGTCTGAGCCTGAGGTCTCTACTGTACTGCTCAAGCTACACCATACTGTGGCACAGTCACTGCTGGCCAATAGAATCTCACCTCCACATGACAAACTTTGCTTTTCTTTCTAAAGATAGAAAATTGCTAGTTCTATACGGTGCTCTCTTGTTCCAAATAAACACATACTCTCTGTTTCAGTTATTCTATCACAATTCTTTGCCTTTGCATTCTAGCTGTAGAAAACAACTATCCGGATTTGGAAAACTGAGCTCTCTCTTTGTCATCACCCCTTTTTTCTGTTTCTCCAATTTGCTACTGAAACTACCCACAAGCAGACTCTCCTTCACCACTAATCTATAGTAAATGGTGTCCAAGCACCAGCTCTTTTTAACACTGGTTTCATTAGACTGCCATTGTGCTAAATTTGTTCACCACTTCCATTCCATCTTGCTCCCCTTTTCTCTCTTCTTCTTCCATAACTTTATAGGCTACCTAGACTTTTAAATAAATCAAAAATTCTTCCCTCCTTTTTTCTTACCCAACCCTCCTGAAACAACAACAGCCTGGAGTTGGCATATCCATGTCCCTTTGTTCCAATACCGAAATCTCTGTGATTCTGGAGCAGACTCTTTTGTAAGATCTAGGATGCCCTTCATTTCCTGTATTTTCATATTCCCCTGGCATTCCATAGCATCACTTTCCAACCCCTATTTTGCTCTTTCCTATCCCGTTTCCAATTCCTAACTTTCCAGATCTAATTTATGTTCACCCACCCTTTATTATCTTCCCCATTTTTCCTGTCTCCCTAAATGCTCACCTTCAGATTTTTTCTTATTCCTTTTCTTCATCCCCTTCACCTCATTTTAAAGACACAGCCTACTCAACATTCCTTTTAAACTTCTCTTGTAGCAGTGCTGACCATGTCATTCATACTAAGGCTGAGCCTGTCCTCAACAAAAACCTTCTCGCTAACCCATGCCTCCCCGTTGTCCACATGTCCATGTTCCTCTTCCCTGTCCATTGATGTAACAGTGCATTTTAGTTTTTGATTCTTAACGTTTCTGGCATGCTGGCTTTTAGCTCAGGTAAGACTTCAAGAAATTCACAGTGCACCAAAGTTCCTGACATCCTTAGCTCATTTCCCTATACCCTTATAGCTGCATCCTGCACTTTCCATGCAGGTCTTTGACCCTGATATGCATCACAACATAAGACTTGGTCCTACCGTTCCTGGCTCATTCAGTCATCTTCACTATGACCATACTGCAAAGCCCTGTCTTCCCACACGAGTCCCTGAGTTACATCACACCTGAAACATCTCACCCACCTATTTCACTTACTTTCTCCTCCAACCTCTGCTCCCAGTACCTTACAATTATAATCTGTTCACTGGCACTAAAAGTGATGGTAAAAGCTGAACTTACAGGCCCAGGGTGTTAACACTTAGCATAACAATTCATCATGCCCTGCCTTTCAGTGATTCATGAGTACTGGTGATTTCCTTTCCAACCTGATGTACAAGGGTTTGTTGCACTTTTTACTTCTAGCTATTTGAATGTCTATTATTTTTGAATGAGCCTGATAGACTTGACTTTATAAACTAGTACCTAAGTGATGGATTAGGTTGTCACAAGACTTATGTATGCAGGTGTTTGGATTTAATTAGTTCAGCTTCCTTCCCTATGGTCTTGCTTTTACATACTGAGTGTTGCAGTTCATTAAAAGTCTACTTGTGCAGAGGGTATGGCTAAATAGAGAAAAACAGATAGCCTAGACTGTTCTCCAGACAAATAAGTTGCAAAGCCAAAATAGGGAGGCCTGTGATGCCCAACTTAAGCAAAAACCATAATAGAAACTTAGTACAAGGCTAATGAATGTCATGCACAGTTAAAATAAAAGAAAGATAGATGAAGATTAAAAAAATATCAGAGAGAAATTCCCAGCTGAGGTTCACACTGCAAGGCAGGACCAGCTACCCCATGCAAGTGTACCCTGTCTTGATACCAGACACTGTGCATGTCCCCAAAAATGGCTTTAGATCTGGCCCTAACAGAGCTGCAGAAAGCAAATGTGAAAACTGACAGTTTTATGAAAATAACAAGCTTATACAGAGGAAAGACTGCACAGGAATAATATTTGAACCACTGGTGTATCTCAACAAATGGAAAGAGGGAACTGTGTCACCTTTATACCATACCATTTTACTAGATGTTCATGTATTATTGAGGAGTCCCCCCCCAGACTGATGGATTGCACAAAGTGTGGCACTTAGCAGCAGGATGAATAACATCAAGCGTCATTACAGCATAGTTCAATTAGAATCAGGTATCTTAAATAAAGAATTATTAAATAAGTGTGGAAGCCTAATGTAGTGTGCAAAGTGGGCAGTCAGACAGTTTATATACATCATGATAGCTCTACAGTAATCAGGCAAAAGTATGTTTTTTTTCCATCAATTAGACGATGCAAACAGGAGGCGTTGATATTTAAGCTGGTGTACTCAGCTTTCTTTAAGGTACTGCTCCCTAGAGAAATAAAAGCATTTTGTATTCATAGGAAGCACTGACGTTTCTGCAGAATAGACTATCCAAATAGGAGTCAGAAGAAATACAAAGAATGAAGAATGAATACTCAAAGAGTGATGCTGTGAATCAAGAAAGAAACAGGAGTGACAGCATAAGGAGAGGGATAATTCCTATATTCCAAAGAAATGGAGGTTTGCAAGGTAAGCAAGTAACTGTAAGATCATGTATGAGCTTACAAAGCAGTAGTAGTACGTGGCTGTTACACTTGATCATGTGGACTAAGGAAACTGTTAAATTTAAAACAACATTGTTGCATTTACTTTATTATTAAAGAAAATTATCTAGTAATGGGGAATATTGGTATTCCTGGGAACCTCAACATGGATTGCTGTATTTTCTATATTAATAGTAAAAGCTAGACAATCCCAGCTGCTAAGTTGAATCCTAGGTCATGTGATCAACCACCTCCAATGAGCAACCTGTTAAGCAGTGACATATAAATGTCATATATTAAAGTTCTCTTACTGGTTGTAAGTATATTTGCAAGAATCAAAGATGCAAGATATAAAGTAAAGTTGCTGTTGGAAGTAGAAATATGTAGTATGATGGTAAGAGCCAAGGGAGCAAGCTGAAATTGTTCAGCGATGTTCTGTCCAATAGAACACTTACATCATGGGTCTGAACAGGGGTGGAAAGAAACTAAGAGAAGCAGAGCAGTCAATTTAAGAATGCATTCTATAAGTAGAGATAAAGCCGTTTTGTGCTACTTTATTGTAACTAGATGCAAACAGTAAGGGGACAAAGTTGTTTGTTTAAAAAGTTATCTTTCTTGTTCACATTACAGGGCATGAGAGCTATGTGTTCTAGTGATTCAGTGACAGTAAGCTGTCCTGCTGATGAAGTGATTTAGGTAATTTAATAGGGCCTGGAAGGGCAGAATGCTGCAGAGAGAGGTTGATAGGAAAAATTAAAATAAATAATATTATCTATTTGTAAAGCTATTGCGATGAGGATGAAGAGGACCAATAAATTATCAGAGTATACATAAGATGAAAATTAAGTCACAGCTGAAAAGCCTGGAAAGGCAGGAGGCAAAGGAACAGCAGAAAAAAAGACAAAATGAGATATGGGAATGTTAGGACAATAGCATAACTGATCTGGAAAACAAACCAGGAAACAAGAGGAACAGATGTAATGACTGATCTGGACTGCAGAGGGGGTTTATACATGATGCTGAAGTAGTAAGAGGGAGACCTCAGTAATGAATTATATATAAAGTTTGGATATGGACTTGACTTTCACATAATGACTAAACCACTATTTATTTGTTATTGTGGCATTGCAAGCAAAGTTTGCCTGGAAGCTGGGACTATAACACACATGGGGGTAGATGAATAGTTATTTAGTTGGATTGCATTCATATTGTATATAACTCTGTTTATTAAAAATTATGAAAAAATGTTAGGCAAGAAAATCTGTAGTCATAATAACGTGTGCTAACTATATGCATGGGCATGGCTAGTAACAAAGAAGTGTTGGAGTGTAATGCTGTTGGATCTGATGGACTGAAGGTAACAGTGGTTTCAGTGTATTTCTCCCCTCCCACCAGGTTATACACAATAGAGTTCAGACAAGTGCTATAATCCATAACTTATTTCTACAAGTTGATCTGCATAGGAGATTGGGACATTGTGACAGCGAGAATGGATGTAAATAGCAATACCAGATGTGTGAGAGATAGTAGGTTGGGGAAATTTGTAGCAAGCAACATTATGAATCTGGGGCTAGTAGATGAAGGGGCAAAACTGAGCACTCTCCCATGTAAACGTCTGTATTAAGTACTGGCAAAACCAGTTAGGAGGAGAAGGAAACCACACTCACTACAATTCCAATCTCACATAGACCTACCATGACAGCAAGCCAAACACATAAACACACAAAAACATACTCGGAGGCTCTAAATAAAAATCTGCCTAAGCAGCAGAGACCTCCAAAGCAGACACCCAAGCAACCGCTACCCCAAAACAAAACTCGTGCAACACATAGCCCACAAAGCCAGTGTGCCGAACAGTCACAGCCCTTAAGGCTAAACAACACACCTGATACACTTGTAATAGGTGACTCTATTGTCAGGCACACTGACGTCCCGCTCACCAGGCTGAACAAGGAGAAGGTCACGGTGAGCTGCCTGTCGGGTGCTAGGATCCGCCACATAACACAAGCACTTAGGTCACTTCAAGGCAAGTACAAATATGACTCAGTCATTGTCCATGCTGGTGTGAATGACCTGAGACGTACCTCCCTGGACTACATGAAAAGAGACATAGAGGAGCTCTCTGAGCATGTAGCCCAGGCCGGTATGACCCTGACCTTGAGTAGCATCTTACCCTCACCAAGAATGATGCCACAATATGAAGACAAGATGATCAATTTCAACAATTGGCTTAAGTATTGGTGTCATTCAAAGGGGATCCAATGCCTGTCAGCCTGAGATGACATGCTCGACAAGCCACGATGCTTCGCTAGGGACGGCTTGCACCTGTCACCCCTGGGCTTTCGGATATTGGCAAAGGCTCTTGCTACCCCCATAGTGCCTTTTTTAGGCAAGGCTCAAAAGACAAACCCACCTCCATAGGTATCACAAGGGATAAGAAACTAAGCGTAATGCTACTCAATGCCAGAAGTCTAAACCTCAAGATGCACGCACTCAAAACTCTCCTTAGCATGGAGAACATCGAAATCTGTGCAGTAACAGAACCCTGGTTCAAGGCTACCGAGAGCACCCCAGCACTACCAGGTTATACCTCATACCATGCTTTTCGGCCCCAAAACTTGGACCGTGCTACAAAAGGAGGGGGTGTATCAATATTCGTCAAAGATACCCACACCTCCAGGTTGGAGGCACAGCATGAAGCATCAGAGACTATCCATGTGCAACTAACAGTGGGTAAAACTGCCTTCCAGTTTATAGCCTGCTACAGACCACCCTCCCAAACCCAGGAACCCCACTCAGCCTTCCTGAGAACACTGGAAAATATGAAGGTCTCTCCAAACACCATTATATTGGGTGACTTCAACTACCCAAACATAGACTGGAAGCATTACTCTAGCTCCAACACCCTAGCCCAAAGGTTCCTAGAATTTATAAACTCAAATGCTATGGAACAACTTGTTACCACTCCCACAAGAGGGGAAAACATACTGGACCTGATCATCACCAACATGGGGACTCTATGCTCCAGACCATAAGTGTATCCCTCACTGGTAAGATCAGACCATAAACTAATTTCACTGGATATTCACATCCCGACTCCACCCCCTGCCCTGAAAACCACAGTGAAAAACTTCTCTAAAGCAAATTTCACACTCCTCAAAACCGAGGTGGAATCCTTCAAAGCCCCCGGGCCTGTGAAAAATATGGCCCAGACCACAGAATCCTTTATAAACGCATTCTATGAACACCTTCAGGAATGCATGGGTCATGCAATCCCAAATAAAACCAAGACCCAATCCTCCAAAGGCAGACGTCCTGTCTGGTGGACCCCAGCCATAAACAAACTATACAATAGAAGGAGGAAGCCACTACATGATAGAGTAAAATCCCAAAAAGGGAAGGCATCTCTGATCAGTATTAGCAAAAAACTGTGGGCACTCATAAAATCGTCTAAGGCCAGCTTCGAGAGAAAAATTACACAGGACACTAAGGATAATCACAAGGCTTTCTTTAGTTATGTTAGGAACCTGGGTGGGAATTCCCAGATATGCTCAGAATTAGTCCAAAATGACAAAAAATACACCGAACCCACAGACATTGCCAACATTCTAGCTGACAGGTTCAGCGCAAACTCCCCCCCCCACTCCCCACCAAAAGGGCAAATATTTATCCCAGCAGAGTGCTGCCCCCCTGACATCTCAGATGCTCAGGTAAGAGCTGCCCTCTCCAAAGCAAAAATCACAGCATCAATGGGACCAGACGGTGTCCCAGGCTGCGTCCTACATGAACTCCAAGAAGAGCTAAACCCAAACATAAAACTACTGTTCAATCTCAGCCTTACTACAGGATATGTACCCAAAGAGTGGCATACAGCAACAGTGGTCCCTCTCCACAAAGGTGGTGCTTCAACAGATCCTGGAAACTATCGCCCCATAAGCCTGACTAGCTTGGTCTGCAAAGCTATGGAAAGGATCTTCATGGACCTCATAAATAAAGATATTGGGGACCTACAGACACTGGATCCTACCCAGTTCGGCTTTGTTAAGGGCAGATCCTGCCTCTTAAACCTGGTTGATTTCTTTGAAACAGTCACCAAGGCCATTGACGAGGGGAAGGTGGTCCACACAGCCTACCTGGACCTCGCAAAAGCCTTCGATACAATACCCCACTTGCTTTATAGATAAGCTCACCAGCTTAAATATAAACCCCTATGTCACTAGATGGGTTGCAAACTGGCTCAAGGACAGAACCCACATGGTTAGAATTGCTGGAGCCATGTCAGACTCCAAACCAGTTACAAGTGGCGTCCCCCAAGGCTCAGTCCTGGGACCTCTCTTGTTCGGTATATATTTCTCGGAGGTACAGGCCAACACGGAAGGACTATGGCTGACTAAGTTCGCAGATGACTGCAAACTGGGCACCATAATCGACTCTCCAGCTGACACAAGCATCCTCCAAAAGGGCCTCATAGAAACAGACAACTGGTACCAGAGCCATGGCCTCAAGCTAAATGCCAAAAAGTGTATAGTCATCCCCTTTGGCAAAAACAAAGTGCCCACAAATTACCACATGGGTGGTAATCCATTAAGTACGGAAGAAGTAATTAGGGACCTGGGGCCACGTGGCCAAAGTGGTCAGAAAAACATTTTATATAGCCCACCTAATCATGAAGGGATTCACATCTAGATCAGGGGAGGTCATCGTGCCTCTTTACTCATCCCTCATCAGGCCCATAATTGAGTACAATGCCCCTTTTGGGATGTACCTTACCAGACACCTGCAGCAACTGGAAAGACCCCAAAAGTACCTCACCAAGAGGATCAAAGAGCTCAAACAGATGCCATATGCTGCCCGGTTAAAGAAACTCCAGCTCTACTCAGTGGCATACCGCCTGCTCAGAGGCAATCTGTGCCTGACGTATAAAGTCATGTCCAACCCAGAATTAATGGACATGCTGCACCTCAGAAAATCCAAATCCCATCGAGCTACACGCTCGAGAGACTTGAACCTCAGCACTGAAATAAATAGGACATGCTGGAGGGACAGATTCATAACCCAGAGGCTCCCTTCACTCTGGAATAAAATCCCAGTCCAGGTTAGGCAGAGTCCCTCATTGACTCTCTTCAAGAGGAATCTTGATGAGTGGATGGGAGATCGTAGGTTTATCCCGGGTATCACTTCTGTGTCACTGTTAGACAGAGGCACAGTATACTAACCTCGAAAAAGGGCATAGCAAAATTAATTTAAAATGGGTGGCGGAAGCCAAACACACTCTGGCTATGCTTAAAAGTGCCCTAGGGCAGATAGCCTAGTATGAACCTATGAACCTTTGAACACAAGCAGCTGCTAGGCTAGATAAAGGATATATTTCACTGAAACTGGCATAGCTAGTGACAGATGTCGAGACCTATCCTGTTTTAAAATATGATCATGCCCCAGTGGTCATTGGCTTACATAAAATCCTAATGTAAGGCAAATCTGTGTTTCCTTGCTACTATCTGGAAATAAACACTTTTAGGCAATGATGCACAAAGACTCTTGGTAAGGAACTGAAAGGTCTGGCTGGTGGAGAAGCGACTACCATGAAAAATTAAGATTCAGTGATGTCTGGAACAGTTCAACATGTAAAAGTATATATCAAGAACAAATGAACAAACCAAGAGGAAAAGATGAGTAATGTGAAGCTGAAAGGGCTAGAAAGGGTAAGGGACAAAGGACATGAAAAAAATAATCGAGAATCTACCCATTACAGTAACAGACAGATGTTCTGCTAGAGTCAACATTTGAGTTTCTTAGAGAGAATGTTAAAGGCTGATACTTTCAAGACATGGCTGGTTATCAGAAGATCCTTGAAGTTAAGCTAAGACTGCAACGACTGGTGCATACTGCTCTTGAACTTAACTGATTGAGGGAGACTGAACTGTCCATCAGAGACAAAGGAGCCACATTCACCCCTGGTCTGGCTCCTCTGTCTCTAATGGACAGAAGCAGTCAGTAAATTACCCCCTATAAATCAAATATAAATCAAATTCATGGGTCAGATTTGGTTTGCACAGCTAGGCTTTTAAGGGTCCTAGTGGTTGTTAAGTCTAGTATACAACTATGAACCTATGAACTGAAAGACCCAGTAGAAATTCTACAGGAATTTGAGAGAGTTTTTGGTTTCCTTTATACTAAAGAACTAGAACAGATCATTACTTGGCATGGATAGATCTCCCCAGGTTAAATGAGGATCAGGCTGTGAGCTTGTTAGTGTTGACAAATGTTGTAGGAGCTGAAGGTTATCATTGATAAAGAGATAGCCGGGAAATCCCCTGGATCAGATGGGCTGTCTTTGGATCTGTGAAGACTGGCAGTTAGTTTTGTCAAATTGTCAACAATTTTGTTAAATGAAGTAATAAGCAAAAGGTTAATTCCCACTTCTGGAAAAGCACTGTAATGGTAGTAATTCTTAAAGGGGATGAAATCCAAGCTACTGGCCTCCTACAGGCCTATTTTACTTCTATATCATGATTATAAGTTGTGTATGATGGGTCAGACTTTTAAATTAGCAAAATATGAGACACAGTTGATTGACCAAGATCAGTTAGTTTCTGTGTGGCTGGAAGATTTTTGATAATATAATGAGAATGACATTACTAATAGAGGTGGCAAGGGGAAACAGAACTAAAATAGCATTGGTAAGATTTTATTCAGAAAAAAACATTCAATAATGTAGCACAGTTGTATCTTAGAAAAGTGCTGACAATGTTAAGAATGAAGTCAGATTTTACAGTTATTGTTTGCTATATATAAAGGATCTATAATCCAAGTAAAACAACCATTCGAGGTTACTAGGGTTACTAGGCAAGCCTGCCTCATGTCACCACTCCTGTTTGTATTTATACCTTGAGCCCCTAGCCAAAAAGTAATTAGGGAGTGAGATTTTGCTGGCTATAGGGTCAGAGAAGAAGAACATAAATTAGCCCTCCATGCAGACAATATATTGGTTTTCCTTAGTAATGCAGAAAAGAATTTGGGAAGATTGTTTGAACTCCTGTAGCCTTTTGAAAAGATATTGTGATATAAGATCAATGTACAAAGAAACACAAGTACTATTAATAAATGTCTCCCTCACATTTAAACATACAGTTCAAAATCCAGAGATCTGAAGAGAGAAAGTGTTTAAATACATAGGGGTCTGGGTACCAGACAGCAAATATTTCTTTAAAGAAGACATATGAGAGGTTCGTGGACAAAATTAAAGTAGATATCAGAGCACTGAAAGTGTTATAGTTAGAGATGAGTCAATGACTAAAGGCATTAAATTAATTTCATGTTGCTTCTCTGGGTATACATTTCAGCCACATTTTTTAAAGTACTTAAGAATATAGTAATATACTTCATTTGGAAAGGTGGTAAACCAAGAGTTTCTTGTGAGATACTAATGTTAGCCAAAGAGTTTGGAGGGCCAGGGGTTCTTGATTTGGAAAGAAATCTGAAATTAATTCAGATTAATTATTTTTCTTTAATTTAAATAGTGAATTACTTGCTGAAATGGAAGCCCCTTATTTTGGCTTGGCAGGGAATTCTGAAAGATAATATCCCAGAAAGGCTCCAAGATTTATTTACCAGCTGACAGTCCCAGGATATATATGGTAGATATACCCTGCATCTGATTCAACACCCCTATAGTGCCTTTTTTAGGCAAAGTTCAAATGTCAAAACCACCACCATAACAGGTACAAGCATGCAAATACTGAAGGTAATGCTACTCAGTGCTAGAAGTCTAAACCTCAAAATGCACTCTCTCGAGGCACTCCTAAAAATGGAGAACATAGATATCTGTGCAGTAACTGAGACCTGGTTCAAGGCTCCAGAGAGCATCCCTGCAATACCAGGCTACAACTCTTACCACACTTTTTGGCCACCTAACCAGGACCGAAACACTAAAGGTGGAGGAGTGTCCATATTCACCAAGGATATTCACACCACCAGGCTAGTTGCCCAACACAATGCATCTGAAATTCTCAAGGTGCAACTAACACTAGGTAAGACTGCAATCCAAATTGTAGCTTGCTACAGATCCCCCACCATGCCCCAAGATTCTCACTACACCTTTCTAAACAAACTGGAAAATATTAAGATACAACCAAATACCCTAATACTGGGTGATTTCAACTACCCTGCCATTAACTGGGAAAACTACATGTGTACCATCACCTTTGCCTAACAGTTCTTGGAATTCATAAACTCCAACTAATCAACTAATCAATAGTCCCACCAGGGGCTCCAATATCCTAGACCTGGTCATAATCAACATGGGAAATCGATGCTCTACACCTAAGTCACCCCCTCGTTGGTCAGATCTGACCATAAGTTAATCACCATTAACATCCACATCCCACCCCCACCCCCCAGTAAGGAAACCTCCATAAAAACTTCTCCAAAGCCAACTTCTTGCTACTCAAGTCAGAAGTGACAAACTTCATGACACCCATGCAGACGGGAACTGAAAGTTCGACTGGTGAATCCTACACTAAGGCACTCTATGAGCACATCTACTCGTGCATGAATCATGCCATCCCAAATAGAACCAAGATGCTCTCCTCCAAAAAAAGGAAGCCAATCTGGTGGTCCCCTGCCATAAACAAACTTTACAACAAAAGGAAGAAACTGTTGCAGAAAAGGGGAAAATCCCAGGATGCAAAATAACTCCCTTACCAGCCTCAGTAAAAAGCTGAGATCCCTCATAAAATCCTCCAAAGCTAATTATGAAAATAAAATTGCCAAAGATTCCAAAGACAACCACAAGGCATTCTATAACTATGTCAAGAATCTAAATGGCAATACTCAGATCTGCTCTGAGCTACAACAGAATGGCATTAAATATTCTGATCCCAAGGATATTGCCAATATCCTGGCAGATCAATTCAGTGCCAACTTCACCCCCCCTCACCCCCTAAATGGCCCATCTCAATACCGGAAGATTGCCAAATTCCAGTAATACCGGCCACACAGGTAAAAAAACGCACTCTCCAAAGCTAAAAATACAGCATCCATGGGACCAGATGACATTCTGGGCTGTGTATTACATGAACTACAAAATGAACTAGCACCTCACCTAAGTGTCATGTTTAATCATAGCCTCACCTCAGGCTTTGTGCCCACTGAGTGGTGCACAGCTACAGTTATCCCACTCCACAAGGGGGGATCCACCTTGGATCCTGGGAACTACCGCCCCATCAGTCTGATGAGCCTGATCTGCAAGGCCATGGAACGTATTATCATGGAACTTATAAACAAAGACATTGGCTACCTTCAAACACTGGACCCCACCCAGTTTGGGTTCATGAAGGGCCGATCTTGTCTCTTGAACCTAATTGACTTCTTCGAATCAGTCTCCAGAGCCGTGGATAAGGGTAAGGTGATCCAAACAGCCTATCTGGACCTTGCCAAGGCCTTTGATACCATCCCCCACTCTGGAATCATAGATAGACTTACTAAGCTGGGCATTAATCCCTACATCACTCGATGGGTTGCCAACTGGGTTACTGACAGAACTCACACTGTAAAAGTAGCTGACTCCAAATCTAGCTCAAGACACGTGACAAGTGGAGTACCTCAGGGTTCGGTCCTGGGACCGCTCTTGTTTGGCATCTACTTCTCTGAAGTACAGGCCAACACTAAGGGACTCTGGCTAACAAAGTTTGTAGATGACTGCAAACTGGGAGCCATTTTTGAATCCCCAAATGATGTGGATACTCTACAAAAGGGCCTTACAGAAACAGATGCCTGGTGCCAGAGCCATGGGCTCAAGCTCAATGCCAAGAAATGTATAGTTATCGCCTTTGGGAAAAACAGGTACCCATGTATTACCACATAGGTGGCAGTACACTAAACAACTAAACACCAAAAGTGTGATAAGAGACTTAGGGACACAGGTGGACAGTGGTCTCACCTTCGATAACCACACTGCCACAACAGTCAGGAAATCCTTCTGTTTGGCACACCTCATCACTAAGGGCTTTTCATCCAGAAAAAAGGAGGTCATTGTCCCACTGTACTCATCCCTCATTAGACCCATTATATAATACAACACCCCGTTTGGTATGTACCTCTCAAGACATCTGCAACAACTGGAAAAGTTGCAGAAATACCTCACTAAAAGAATCACAGGCCTAAAGAAGATGCCGTATGCTGACCACCTTAAAAAACTCCAGCTATACTCTGTTGCATATCATCTACTCAGAGGTGATCTCTGCTTAACAGACAAGGCCATGTCAAACCCAGAGCTGTTGGACATGCTACACTTAAAGAAATCCCAATCCCTCAGAGCCACATGCTCCAGGGATCTAAACCTTGTCATCACAATAAACAAAACATGCTGGAGGGATAGGTTCCTGACCCAGAGACTCCTCAGACTCTGGAACAGACTGCCCATACATGTCAAGCAGAGCACCTCTTTAGCCCTCTTCAAAAGGAGCCTTGACGATTGGATGGGAGAAAGGAAATTCACCCTGAGGATCACGTCAGTTGCCCTGGTAGACAGGGCTCCAGGGAAGTAAATAGTGTGGGAAGAAATAGCAAGGGAATTGTTATGGCTAGGCTTGTATAGGCCCTAGGGCCGATAGCTTAGTACCAACCTATGAACCTAAACCTATGAACCTATGAACAAGTTTGAGAAATAAGAACATGAGACAATGGCTGAATTTTCTTCTTCCTACAGGAAACTCTGGAGAAGGGAATCAAGTAAAGGAAGTCTGCAGAAAACTGAAGGGACATTTTTGGGAATAGCTGAGGAAGGGAGATAGATGGAAAGAATTAACAAGGATTGAGATTAGAATATGAGGACTTGGTTGTAACTGTGAGGAGGTTAAACATATGTCATAAGAATGCAGGCAACATTGAACATCTAATGCAGAGGAGATTAAAGAGTGGACAAACTACAAGACTGTCAATATCAGCATATAAGGAGCTTAGACAGATTAGTACAAAATCAGGTAGTTATTGGTAAGAAGTTTGGGAAAGACATCTAGGAATGAAATTTTCCATGAAGCAATGGAGACAAACATATGTCTCCCCAAGCTGATGAATCATGTTGGAGATACAGACATGGAGGGAGGGGTATGTGGGTACATATTTTTGGGGCTTGTGTTGAATTGGAAGAATGCAAAAGAGTTATATATACAAGATATCCTGAGACAGATATTCACAGCAGACATAATGCTGACAAAAAGCATGTTCCTATTAGGAGTGGATCACTCAGAAGAATTATTAGCTCTAGGAAGGATGCTAGCATTCATAATTATAATGCCAGTTAAGAAAATGATTACACAGAACTGAAAGTTGGTGAATTAACCTAAAATTCAAATTATTAAAGAAACAGCAAATGAGATGCACAAAAGAGAAGGGAAGGGATTGCAAGGAAAACCAAAACAAATGCAATGGAGCTTACGGATACTTTTATTTACTGCAAGACCTCCATTATTCATGACTTAAACCAAATGCTTTAATACAGATTGGCGTCATGTGCATGAAACCAAAAATAAGAGCTATTACACTATTACACAAAAGTGGTAGCTAGATTGCAATCTGTTTTACTTTCTAGGTTTCCCAAGGTTCAGTTTTGTCTACACTACTATTCTCTTTGTTTATAAATAAACTACCAGCAGACCCACCACAAATCAAAATCATAATATATGCTGAAAACATGAGCCATGATCTATAGGACCCATTCATTTCCCTCCACCATCAAAAATAACTGAAAGAAAATTTCTCTCCAGTTTTCAATTGGCTTACCTATAGCAGACTTCTCCTAAACACACCAAATGACAAAAGCTCACAGCTGTCCCTATGAATTGATCCATATTATTTAATAGCAAAGGACCCTCGCACTTCAAATACCTGGGAATCTGGGTTGACCAAATTTTCAGCTTCCAGTACAACATCAATGCAACAAAATCAAACATTACCTGACTACTGTTTTGGTCTTTAAAAATTCCAATGTTCTATCCACAGAAAGCAAACTAACAATTGCTAAAAGTATCCTTGCCACACTTAAATAAACAAATAGACTGTAGGGGCATAGCAAATTCCTCAAAGAAAACCTTGACATACCTCCAAACCACCACTAAGAGCATCTGTAGATTCCAAACCCTAGCTGCCCAAAGAGAACACTACTGTACAACACTAAGGAAAGCAAAATAACTACCAACAAAACAGAGACACATACTGTTAATAGTATCCCTCATTCACTAACTCTTGAATTTGGAAACTTTCTCACACTTTGCTGGAAGACTGACCAAAAGAATATCCATTTATAAGATCCTATTCCCTTTCCAACCCTTCTTTATTTACATCAAGAAACAAACTTCAAAGCACACATTACAGCTTTTAAACAATGCACCCCCAAACTTAGAATCCCTACTGTTGAAATTTAAATCAATCTCCTCTGGCATAGAGTTTCATAGATAGTTCAACTGATCAAAGAAGCTGCCTGTAAATGCTTTCCCAAAGGTAGCATTACATAATCAACATATTCATTTTTACTTCTTAGAATGTAAATCTCTGAGATAATTTTTGCAGGGAAGCAAGCCCCCCTGTATTCCCCATGGAGGGTAAGCCCCCCACATTAAGCAGTAGCCACACTAATCAATAACCACTTACCCTCTGTCTGCAATTCAATCTCTCCACCAATACACATCAGCAATTAACCCTCTGCTTATGCTCTTTCAAGTCTTATCCCACTGTCCATGGTATACATACCTCTCAAATGTACAGATTTTCACAGAATGTCCAGATTTTTGCCAAATATTTTTGGTCTGTTTCTAATAAAATTATGGATTTTAAGTTGTTTTCATTTGATCTTCAACCTGAGGGACTAGGATCTGGCACAGATGTGACTCGGCTGCATACTCCAGCATCAGATCCAAAGTCCAAGTACCTCCCCTACCCATAATGCCCCTGTTTCCCCTCACCCTCCCCAGATCTTTTTTACCACTCATTTGAACAGTATCGTGGTTTCTTAGCTCCAAGCTCCATGTGTAGTAAGTTGCTTTTTTTCTTGGGTTTCTTTCACTCCTTTTTCTTCTGTTCATTTTATCTTTACCTTTTCTACCCTACCCTATCTCTGTACACTCAGACGTTGGTATATATTAAGAAAAAAAACTCTCTCTCTCTCTTTCTTTACTGTAGTGTGTGTGAATGAGTGTTTCATTTTCTCCTGACTAGGCATGGCTGATACCCCCAAGCCTGGCTTCAGGAAATGCTCAGAGTGTGGGTATAAGCTTCCTCCATCTGATGCCCACACCCTGTGCATGGTCTGTTTGGGCATCCCCCACCTAGACACCTCCTGCTCCATCTGTGCAAGCTTCAACCCCTGCACATTGATCGACAGGAGGAACAAACTCATCCTGAAAGGCCTCCGGCCATCTCCCTCAGAGACCTCTTCTTCTTCTTCCTCCGCCCCAGCTTCTGGGACTCATCCTCCTGCTCAGAAGTCCAGGGATGGGGAGAAGACCCGATCAAAGGAGAGGGATCAGCTGAGGAAGTGGTCTCCAGCCCACTCTTCCTCAGTCAAACCTCTGGCCGAGTCCCACCCGGATCCAAGCTAGAGGTCTCCTCAGCTCCAGTCACCTCATTTTTCACAGAATGTCCAGATTTTTGCTTCATATTTTTGGTCTGTTTCTCATAAAATTGTGGTTTTCTAGCAAATAATTTGCAAGTCCTTGAGGGTTGAAGTCAGAAAATAATGACAGGCATTTCAGTTTTAGACTTTATTCCCTTCAGAAAATTTAAAGTTTGTTATTCTATCAACTTTCTGTTTGTAAGAGCAATATTTAAAAAGTGCCCCTATTTTTAGTCCTTTGTCCACCCCATTATTTATAACTTTGCCCAGATTTCTTGCTGTAAGAGTTTCAGAGGTATCGTATGATGGTATAAATAAACTGCCATGTACAACTTAGCATTCCTCTGTAAAGCAAGTGAATTATCCTTTATATTTCACTGCATACAATTATCTATGCACATTTAGAAGTTATGCTACTCAAATACAAAGTAAGTCCCATCTTTCTTTCTTTTCTTTTTCTTTTTCTTTGTTTTAACATGCATGCAACTGTAAATAATGTACAATACCACACACTTGCTACCCTCTGTATGTATAATTCATATGTGATTATGCCCGTATTTTCTTTTCTTTTACTTTTATTATATTTACCATCTATATATATATATATATATATTCATATATCTATGAAACTAAGAATGGCTCATTTGAATCAGTGTCCTACCCTAGTCAACAGAACAAAACATATAAGATAAACACCATACCTATATAACACAAAAACAAATTCTGATTCCTTCTTGCACAGGTATAGATTTAGTAGTTCTTGAGTACATTTGCAATACTCACAGTACAAGGCTCTGCTTTATTTTCAAGAAAATTAAGCTAATTACAGTATATTTTGTCCCAAAGCTGTTTTGAGTTGATTAGACAAAAAGTACAAGTCCAGTTTTATGGGAATATTTTAGTTCACTGAGAAACAGTGGAGTAACCTGAATCTTAACAAATTATTCTGGGATCACTGCCCATTAGAATGCTTCTCACAGTCAGTCATTTTAAGCAGCTATGTAAGTAAAGCATGTTTCATTTTGATGTTTTTATTCAGTCAGTAAAATGTCTATATTGCTAGTTCTGTGTAGAGAATATTCTCTGCACGTTGTTATATGAGCCAGTGTAACAGATAGGTAAGTTAATTATTCTATTCGAGCAAACTGTGCAAATAAAAGTAGAGTACATCTCAACAGTTACGGACAGGAAGTCTGCAGAATTAAAATGAGTCACAATTAATCAGGATGATGTTATTGCAAGGAATAACTATCCAAAATGAATTTCGTAATGCAAATCACGTACAAGTTGCATCTGGTCAACTTTAGCCCAGTGAAGTTGAACTCCCTAACCACTATTTTCCATAGGAAATCATGGCCAGTCCATACTTTGAAGTCTCACTGGCAATAATTCCTTTCTTTTCGAAGATTTTTTTCCCTTATTTATGTTTGTGCAAACAAGGAACTGATACATAGGTTCAGGGTGTGGGTGGGCTTACCCTTCATGGGGAGTACAGGGGGGCTTGCCTCTCTGGAAAAATGCTTCCATTTTATTTTTTTGTTGGGTTGAATTCTCAAGTAGTTATGTTCAGGGTGTTAATCCTACAACGACTCATAGTAGCAGAATCCAAAACAGTAGTTTGTCATACAACTGTTTAAATATTGCTTATCTACAGAGATAGAGACGATATACAAATCACCATTTGTTTGCAGTCCCACTTAGATATGCGACTGAGTGTCTTATGTGAGTTTGTTCACTCATTTGGAGTTCTGCTTTGTGGCTGAGGCATGCTTCAGTGGAGGTGATGGTGTGTTTCCTTGGCCACAGGCAGGCTACCACTCATTCAGTACTGTGTGTGGGGATGTTTGAGTGAGTGTGTTTCATGGGCAGTGATAACTGTAATACTATACTCATTAAGCCCAGGTAAGACTTTCCTTTCCGTACAGATTCAGAAATACCCACCCCCTTGCCAGGTATATGATTATGATGCATACCTTTTTGCTCTTGCTCTTCATGAAGGTGAGAAAAACAGTCTTAGAAGTAGGGGACCATGAGGTTGTTCACCTGCTAGAGCTGGGGGCTCAACTATAGGGTCACAGAGGATTTGGCTGGACCTTCTGCTTAACCTTGACGGGAAGGGAGAAGGGAACAAATGGACTGATAGTGAATACGGTGGGTGACCATCACCCACATAGCTTTCCCTAAAATGACAAAATGGACACTATGCTACATTTATGTAAGGCGTAAGGCCTGCAATTACAACAAATGAGAAATCACACAAGAGGTGAAAGGTTGTGGATGGAGACAGGGATGAAAAAATATTACAGTAGAGACTCGATTATCTGAACTAATTGGGACCCAGGGTAGTTCAGATAATCAAACTGTTTGGATAATCAAACATATAATTGAACCAGATAAAAAACTTCTAAAATCTGTTTTTTTCTGCATACAGGACTACACTTTTCAACTATTCAGTGATTCCAGTGGACAATAAAGAATACTTTTCACACACATATAAAGCCATGTCCAACCCGGAATTAATGGACATGCTGCACCTCAGAAAATCCAAATCCCATCGAGCTACGCACTCGAGAGACTTGAACCTCAGCACTGAAATAAATAGGACATGCTGGAGGGACAGATTCATAACCCAGAGGCTCCCTTCACTCTGGAATAAAATCCCAGTCCAGGTTAGGAAGAGTCCGTCATTGACTCTCCTCAAGAGGAATCTTGATGAGTTGATGGGAGATCGTAGGTTTACCCCGGGTATCTCTGTGTCACTGTTAGACAGAGGCACAGTATACTAACCTCGAAAAAGGGCATAGCAAAATAAATTTAAAATGGGTGGCGAAAGCCAAACACATTCTGGCTAGGCTTATAAATGCCCTAGGGCAAATAGCCTAGTATGAACCTATGAACCTATGATCCTATGAACAAGCTGGCTACGAGCTCAAAAAACATGATCAAGCGAATACATATAATCTTTACATTTTCAGACTTTATGATTTTTTCCTACCCGAAAACTTTGGAAGGCTGGTTCAGATAAGTGACATTTCAGATAATCGACGTTCAGATAATTGACTCTCTACTGTACAAAGAAAGAAAAAAAACAAGGGTGAGAAAGGAGGTGAAGGCAGAAAATCTAGAATTCAAAAGGGAATTGTCAGAAAGGGTAAAGAATAGGAACAAAGGCTTTTTTCAGATATACAGCAGAAAGAATGACTGCAGGGACATATCCATCCAAAATGATTACGGGAGATAGATCATGGAAGACGGGAAATAAGATGAAGTATTGAATGTATACTGCTTTCCCTCCCTGTAGATGAGCATCAGTTGCCACCTGTTCATCTCCTCTCTTCTCCATGATCACCAGGCCTACCAGGCACATCTTAGCCACCCCAGGGCTCAATCTAACCCACATCTAGGGCCAGTGAGGAGACTGAAGATGCTGGTGCAGCACTATACTGCTACTTTTGGGGAGTGTGCCCTAACTTCAGCCCCCTCACATCAGTATTGCATGCTCCTCAGTCGCTGCCTTCAAGAAGTACATGCATGTTTCCAAACATGCACAACCTCCCAGCTAAGCAATACAGACTAAGTGGTGATAAGTCCATATTTGTCAAAGATCATGTTACTTCTTGACAGATACCTAGAAACTCTCTAGTGAAGCTTACAGATATTCAAATTGTGACAAATAACATCAACTGTCATCTCATAACATGCTACAGAACCCCCTCCATGTCACCAGAAAAAATCACACAACATTCCTAAATATTCTGGATGAACTCCCCATAAGTAGAAATGCTGTTATCCTAGATGATTTTAAATGCATAGTGATTAGCTGGGATAATTATACCACCAATGTAGGGTAAGCACAAACATTCTTAGAGTTTATACATAAAAATTCCTTGGACTAGATTGGTAAGGAACCCACTAGAGAAAAGAATATATTTCACCTGCTCTTAGCAAACCTAATATCTGTATGTCCTCTCCATGAGATCCCATCTCATTGGTCAAGTCAGACCACAAACTAGTAACGTTCTCCATCAAAATCTCCAAACCAACAAATATCACAGAATTCAAGGAATTCAAATTCTATGGTGAAGTCTCTGAATTTGAATATAAAAGTATTACCCATAATGTTGATATTGCAAAAGAGTTATGCAGCAAAGTTCTACTCACACCTGAACAAATGTATTAAATTGACAGCCCCAGCTAGATCCTAGGACATGGGCTGGTCTAAAAGCAAACCTGCATGGTGGTCTTCAAGCATTAATAAACTATCTAATAAAAGGAAGAAACTTACTAAACCAATATAGCAGAACAAATGACCCCAAATTAAGGAGAAAATCGAACAGCTAGATAAGAAACTAAAAAAGGACAAAGCCATCACACAAACGCAAACTAGATACAGAAACCAAAAACATCTATATTTCCTTCTTTAGTTATGTCAGAAAAATAACTAATAACATCCAATATGGCTCAAAGCTTATCCATAATGCCACTAACTACTCTAGTCTGGTGTATATTGTCAACATACTGGCATATAAATTTAGTGCCAACTTCTCGACAGAGACATCTATTCCAAACTCATTTATCCCCAATAGAAACAACCCACTTAACATCATGAAAGACCATCTACTGAAGGTACTCTCTAAAACAAAAAACACTTCATCCATAGGATCTGAAAACATACCTAATTAAAAGCACTAAGAAAGCCTTGATGGATCTATTCCTTGAGATCTTCAGCTTCAGCCTAATAACTGGCTTTGTCGCATGGGAGTGGTTCACAGCTGTTGTAAAGCCACTCCACAACAGTGATCTCACCATAGACCCCCACATGGATAGGTGGATAGCCAACTGGCTTTGAGACAGAACTCACAGAGTAATTGTTAAGTTTATGCCCTCTGAGAACATGAAGGTGACTAGTAGATTTTCACAGGAATCTGTGTTTGGACCTCTGCTGTTTGGCATCTACTTCACAACTCTGCTTATCAAAGATGTTTGGTTATCAAAGACTGCAGACGATTGTAAGCTGAAGTCATTGTCAAGTCCACCTCTGATGTACAGTACTCCAGGATGAACTTACACTTGTCAGTGATTGGTGTTAAAATGGGCTCAAGCTCAATGGCAACATTGTAGCATTTGGTAAGTTCTTATAACATAGCAAACACACCACTTCAAAATGAAAAAAGCTGTGAGACACCTGGGTACTTAGATGACTAGTTTCCTTACATTTGACCATCATGTTGCAAAGGTGGTTAGGAAACCTTTTTACCTTGCACAGCTCATAGTAAAAGTTAAAGGTATTTCTTCCAGAACAAAAGTAGTCTTAACCTCATTGTAGTCCACATTTATTAAACCCATAATTCAGTATAATAATGCCTTTGGTATGTATCTTACTAAGCATGCCAAGTGATAAACTTATCTGTGGCCTAAAAGATCTAAACTGCTGAGAAAGGCTGGATGCTTTATCCCTATGCTCCATACTTTCACATAAACTCCTTAGGGGTGACCTGTGTCTTGCCTATAGGGCTTTAAGGGATCCAGTAGTCAAATAATTCTTACACTTCAATAAATCAAACAGCCTAGCTAACAGTAGGCCCAAGGATCTAAATCTACGCCAATAAATAAATAAGACAAAGAGGATGGATATATTTGTCATGCAGCTCCTACCCCTTCTCTGGAATAAACTCCTGCATTTTAAGCAGTGTGACACACTGTTTGCCTTTAAAAGGACCTTGACAACTGACTGGGTGTTCACAAATTTGTATAAATATATACAACTAGAGCAAGATGAGTGTGTGTGTGTGTGTGTGTGTGTGTGTGTGTGTGTGTGTGTGTGTGTGTGTGTGTGTGTGTGTGTGTGTGTGTGTGTGTGTGTGTGTGTGTGTGTGTGTGTGTGTGTGTGTGTGTGTGTGTGTGTATATATATATATATATATATATATATATATATATATATATATATATATACACAAAAATGAATGAAGGCAACAGACCCATACAAATACTTATATATATATATATATATATATATATATATATATATATATATATATATATGCGCACACACACACACACACACACACACACACACACACACACACACACACACACACACACACACACACACATACATATATAGGGAAATGTTTCATTTGGTTCTTGACAGAGTCATAAGAAGGCTTTTCCAAGGCACTAGAGTACAGTAAAGTATTTTTATGGGTCAGTTGACTTCTTTCATTTGTTGTATGTATATATATATATGGATTCACTTTATAATCTCGAAATACTGAAATCTCGAATTTCAGTATCCCGAGAGTATAAAGCTGAACAGTCACAATATCGAAATCCCAAAAGCGCTAAATTCAAAATCGCGACTTTTAAATAAAACCCCCACCACACCAACAAACATACACACACCTTCCTCCCCACACTACAACAAACCAATAAACACACACATACACAACAACACAAACACACACACCTAACCTACATATAAGCAGGGGGGCAAGCCCACCTGCACCCCACACCCCTACTACTTATATATATATATATATATATATATATATATATATATATATATATATATATATACTAACTCTGAGGTCGCACTAAACAGACAAAGACATTAAATCCACCACTATATACTCTATAGTCCTCTTGCACGAACACACATCACGTACTTACAAACATCACCATTCTCAACAGTTACACACTCGCACTCTTACCTACCTACCCTAACCTACACCTAAAACTTCCCAACACACTCACACACACTCAAACCCCTACCCAAAACCCTTAAAAAAACAGCACTTACCTGAATCTCCACACATATTCACACGACATGCAAACCATATCCCACATCATGCCGCTCCTTACCAACACAGTAAATCCCACATCGCACCCCACCATGACCACTGATTCGACATTCTGAATTCGAGCAAGTGCAGTTTCGCTCAACTGCACTTTTAGCACTTTCTTTTTGAGATACTGAAATTCAAAATTTCAGTATTTTGAGATAGTAAAGTGCTTTCATATATTCACAAATTCATCCCTGGTATGACTGTCCTGACCATCCCTGAATAAGAGGCAAGGCCTATGCTCGGGTAATGGCAAGATAGCTATGGCGTCATGTTTCCCATGATCCTACAGTAGTTATACAGTGCTTATAATGCTTTACATCAGCCTGTTACTACCCTCCTCCCCCTATGGCCCTCTAGTGCCAGTATTACAAACTGAACATGTGCCATGGGGCCACTTGATGTATTAAATGAATACTTGGCTTCGGTCTTTATAACGGAAAGGGAGAGGAGGTGCCATGTTGGAAAGGATGGTGGTAGGTTAGACTGGGGATGGCAGTGGACAAACACCAAGATGTAAAGTGAGGAAATAGAGAGAAAATTAGATGTTCTAAGAAAGGATAAGGCAAAAGGGCCAGATAGCTGTCTCCCATGGCCTTCAGGAATCTGTCAAAACTCCCAATTGATTCCCCCATAAGGGATCTTCAAAAAATTACTGGTTAGTGCTGAAGTGCCTGAGGACTACAAGAATGCTACTGGGGTAACAGGAATAATCAGGGCAGCTTCAGACCTGTTAGAAAGCAGTGGAAAGGAAATCCTTAATGGGAATTCTAAGGAAAAAGCTGGTTGCTTTCTTTGAAGACAAAAAAATCAGCATGATTTCATAGCTGGAGAAAACTGCCAATTAAACCTGATCTCATTTTAATGGCATGGTTATAGACAAGTTTGATGGAAGAGTACCATTGCAGGTAGCCTACCTCATTTCACCAAGGTCTTTGACTCAGTCCAAAACAAGTGACTGCTAAGAAAACTGCAAGGGTAAGGAAGGACAAAGACTGAGGAACCTAAGTGCACTGTAGATGAAAAATAATACACAGAGGACTGTGTTGAAAGGGCAAAGGTCAAGAATAAAGGATGAAATTAATGAAGCAGTGCAGGTGATGAGCCTGGGATGAGTGCTTTCTACTCTGTTCATTTCAAACCTATCTATGGGAAAAGAGAACAGTATTGACCTCTTCAGTGACGGCACACTGATAGGTGCAACAATGGAGGAGGAAGAACAGTCAAAGGAAGGAGATGACTAGACTGTCCACTGCAACTGAGGCTCAGTACAGGCAAATAGAAAGTATTCCGCTCACACCACAATGACTGCAGTGGGAAGTATCAGCAAGAGGGGTAGAACTGATGCAGAAAAAGTCAGGAAAAGGACCAGTAGCTGATTATCACATCTGAACTGGACCACCAAGAGCAAAGTGAGAGAGCTGTGGCAGACGAAAAGATTACAGCAATGCATCATCAAGGGAATAAACAATAGAAGTGAGAAAGTAATTCTGCTAGACCTTGGTCAGTCCAAATCCTGAGTTCTAAGGAAAGTTCTGCAACCCACAAAGGGAGAAAGACATCACCCACAAGAAAAAACCCAGAAGGGTGTACAGATTAAGGGAAAGATATAACAAGACCAAATACAACAAACCTGGTGATTGCTAAAGGTAGTCCAAAGAAAGAAGCAAATTGTAAGTAAAAAATTCCAGACGCACCACCACAGGCAGAACACCTTCCTTGGACAATAAACAGTATAAAATCAACAGTGAATGTGAATATATTTATTAAGTCACAACTCCTAAATTAAAAACAATATCAAATAAAACTTTCTGGTAGCATGAATGATAGGATAAGTGCTTTCGGACTTATAACAAGAGACTAAATGAACTGGAGTTCATATGCAAGCCAGACATTTTTCAAGATACTTCTCTCATTCAGTGGGAACCAGCTCAACCTGTCATTCATTTTGTATTGGTATATCTTATAAATCATATTCAAAGACCTTTGCTTACCTTTTAGAAAAGTGGTCATATTGTCCAGACTTTCTGGTCATAGATTTCATTGTTTTTTGGGCAAAATAATACATCAGAATTATTTTAATGATATATATATTGTGTTATTTGACTAGCAAACTGTGCCTGTATACTTTTTGTATTAATTAGCATTGTGCAATTCTTCCTTTTGAGGACTCTTCTGATGATACTTCTTGTTTTTCTTCTTGAATCCAGAATTAAGATCAGTGCTAAAAAAATGGCTTCCATATACTACAGATTAAAATGTCCAATTCGTGGATTAGCACACCCACATTCAAGATCCGTAGCTGTTGATGAAGTAGCATAGTAAATTTTTATTTAGCAAACTTATCCTTTGCAGGTTTGTATCCTGTTGAAATGAGAAGCCTAATAATTTAGAACTCGCCAAGCAGCAAATGTTATCTAAAGAACTGACCTTACAGCTTAAATACTTTATTTAAATTCCCTGTGCTCCACTCTGCCAAAGATTTCCACTTCAACTCCAGAAGCCTAATTAACTACTGGTAATGAATGCATGAAGGCATATTTTATATATTAATTTAACAACAGAGGACTTGCAAAAATTGCTATCTTCACCAGAATTGTCTGAGTAAACCAATAGTTTCCATAATGCAAAGAATTCTGTTGTGTACAATTCATTCTTTAGACCTGGCAGAGATATCTAACCTTAGAATCAATGTACATCGAGGAGATTTCTGAAATAGATAAAACAGATAGTGCAACATTATTCCCATTTCCTAAGTACGATTGAC
This sequence comes from Protopterus annectens, assembly GCF_019279795.1. Taxonomy (NCBI): domain Eukaryota; kingdom Metazoa; phylum Chordata; order Ceratodontiformes; family Protopteridae; genus Protopterus; species Protopterus annectens. The sequence goes on along the minus strand of NC_056745.1, from coordinate 1,042,269,711 downwards.
CTGACATTATAGGGATGGGTTACTTGATACGTGCCTGTTAAAGGGATTGAAAGGTATTCAGGTTAAAGTCAGTACTGTGTGTCCTCTTATTCTTTGTCTTAGTTTTGTGTAAAGGCTTATGAGTACACAGGTGGGGTATTTAACATGTAAATAAAATGCTATTCATGCACTCACCATCACTGTCCTTGAAAAACCCTATGAGAGATGACCTCCCTCTTCCTGTTACATAACCTCACCCTGCCATCCCCCTAGAAAATGAAGAAATCTTGTTATGGAATAATTGCTAATTGTGCTGTATGATGTAAAGACCTTCTATCCAGTTTTAGCCTTGGCACCCCTTTGCCTACCTCAAAAACTGACTAGAATTTAAACACCCTTATACTTTTACTGTGAAAGGCTTACTACATTAAAGTGCTGACTTAAATAAAGGGCTATCATGGGAAAAATAGCTACATTACTATTCACCGGTCTATTGTTTAAAGTGTCTGTAAAGTTTTGTGACATGCATCGCTGAATCTGATGACTACAACTACACAATGCAGTTCCCTATACCATTCTTTTTTATGTTATTCTTTAACATTTTATTAAAGGCACATCCAGAAAACTGACTTTATCCCTGTATGACACTATCACAGAGATTGTATGAGGATACTGCCTCAGGTTTTAATGGACACACCATGGTTCATCCACTAAAACATATGCACACTGTCCCTGCAATTCATGGGTTTGTAGGTATATACTAGGCTAATGACCACCACGGCCTTTATAAGCCTAGATGTGAAATCTAACCCAGTTTTGTCCCTATGTATCATGAGCATTTATTAGGATGGGGTAAGTTAATTAGGATGTTTCTGGAGGTTGTGGGGGGGGGGGGGTAGTGTGGGCATTACTGTCTGCCTGTGTCAATCAGAGACATAGGGGCCAGGCCAGGAATGAATTTCTGGTTTCCCATCCAGTGGTTAAGGTTACACTTAAATAGGGTTAGGGATACACTCTATTTCACAGGGATGGGGAGCCTGTTCCAGAGCATGAGGATTGTCTGACACACATATTACTCACCAACATGTCTTATTTATGTCATAAGCAATATTTAAATCTTTGGATCTTGTGGTACTGATGCTGTACATTTTGAGGATCTGCAAAAAGTCCATCAGAGCTAGATCTGAGGATGCCTCGTGTGCCAAGCATAGATCACCTCTCAGCAGCCTGTAGGAGACAGAATATAGATTCAGGGCTTTAAGGTTATCCCTATAGGACAACGTGTTTATATCTTGGATTCGCCTGGTAAGGAACCTTTGTGAGCTTTCCAGTTGTTCCGTATGTCTGGTCAGGTACATGCTAAATAGGGCATTATACTCAATGATGGGTCGGATAAGAGTCAGAGTGGTACCATGACTTCCTTGAACCTGGATGCCATACCCTTACTTATATGTTGGGTGATATAGAATGATTTTCCAACTAACTTGGCCACGTGCTGGTCAAAGGCCAGATTACTGTCTATGTATGTTCGCAGATCCCTGACTACCTCTTACAGGTGTCCTATTGATGGAGGAATTAACCTGGGTGGGCAGTTTTTCCAATAGGCACTATAATACATTTCTTGGCATTGAGTTTTTGACCATGACTTTAGCTCCAGTCATTTGTCTATTTTAGACCTTCCTGTAGGATTTTTGTGTCATGAGGGGAGAATCTATGATAGCTCTCAGTTTGCAATCATCTGTGAACTTGGTCAGCCAAAGGCCCTTGGCATTACCCTTCACCTCCGAAGAGTAGATGCCAAATAAGAGCAGTCCCAGTATGGAGCCCTGAGGTACCCCAGTAGTAACCAGTCTCTTAGTGGAGGTGGTATCACCAAGCCTGACTTCCTGGGTCCTGTCTTTGAGCCATTTGGCAAGCCAGTTAGTTATATAGGGGCTTATGCCCAATTCAGCCAGTTTGTCTACTATACCCAAGTGGGGTATTGTACTGAATGCTTTATCCAGGTCCAGGTGGGTAGTATGCATCATTTTCCCCTCATCCATTGCCTTGGTGACCTTCTCAGGTTTAGTAGGTATGATTGTCCCTTGATAAAGCCTGAACTGGATTGGATCTAGTGTCGGAAGGTTGCCTATGTCTTTGTTGATCATTTCCATGATAATTAATTTCATGGCTTTGCATATTAGAATAGTCAGACTAACAGGCATGTAGCATACTTTTCAACTGTACAGATTTTCACAGAATGTCCAGATTTTCGTCTCATATTTTTGATCTGTTTTTCATAAAATTGTGGATTTCTGACAAATCATTGGCAGGTCATTAAGGGTTGAAGTCAGAAAATAATGGCAACCATTTTAGTTTCAGACTTCATACCCTTCAGAAAATTCATGCTAATGCAAAATGTGTTATTCTATCAACTTTATAAGTCTGGAATCGTAATAGAACAGTACTCAGGATACACCACGAGAAGTCCAATTATATCAAAAAAAGGTTCTTTATTCCATAAAAAATAGGAGATAAACGCTGGAATAAAGAACCTTTTTTTGATATAATTGGACTTCTCATGGTATATCCTGAGTACTGTTCTATTACGATTCCAGTTTCCTTGTGTTTTGCAGCAGGATACTTTAGGAGAGCTAGCGGTAATTGTACTTGTTAATTTTATAAGTCTGTAAGAACAATATTTAAAAATTGCCTGTATTTTCAGGCCTTTATCCCCCCACTGTTTATGGTTTGTCCAGATTTCTTGCTCTAAGTGGTTGAGAGGTATGGCGTGTAGTTCCTGGAGTCAGTTGATGGTCCACCCTTGTAAAGTAGGATAACCATTACAGTCCTCCATTCTTGTAGTATAAAGCCTGTTTTGAGGCAATTGTTGAAATGTGACTCAAGTGGTCCTGATAGGTCATGTTTCCAGCTATTTACGGCGCATCCCAGGAAATTGTCAGGGCATTAGCGAACACTACCAGGGCCTGCTCACTGTTAATAGTTGGTGTGGTGGGGGGGTTATGCTAGTAGGTATGGCTTAGACAGAGCCAAAGGAGAGTGGGGGTGAAGTTTGAGCTGAATTTGTCAGCCAGCAAATTTACAATGCTGTTCTGCTCACTGAAGGTAGCACCACTGACCACCAATTCAGCACACTGCTGTGTACTACCATGGAGGTTTCAAACATAGCCATAGAAGATCTTGTGCTTGTCTTTAACCTGTGAGTCTATCTTGACCTTGTAATTGGCTTTGTTGAACTTATTTAGTCCTCCTAGTTTTCATTCCAGTTTAATAAGAAAGCTTCTATTATTATGGGAGTTGCTCTTCCTGACTTTTTGTAACTATCAGCATATTCTTTGAATTACTAATGACAATATCATTGTTGCAATTGTCAAATATATGTGATCCTGGATGTATTTGTTTTGGAGAAATCACTACTATTGCATTTATTTTTGTTATAAAACAATTTTGTAATGCATTTTAATTAGAGAGCATACTGAGGCTATAAAACAGATTATAGTTATTATAACAATTAAATTTTGAAGAATAATAGTCCTTATGTTTTAGATATGTGTTCTAACCAACCAAACAATGGCAATTTTGCTTTAGTTTTAATTAGAATTTTGGCATGCTGTTTTGTGTAATTAACCATTTTTTGTTTATTATGAAAAATCTGATTTATAGGAGCAACAATGATTTTTTAAGAAGAGAGTGTATCCCACTTTTTGAAGTGAAAAGCATATCTAAAGCTAGCCTATTCTGCAGCACCAAATCCCTCATTTTAGTCAATTTTTGTTGGTCATATGAATATGCCAAGTAGTTTTATTAGCCAGTTTAGTAAATGCATGTGATAAGACATTTAGCTTAGATATAGTTTGATAAATAGCCTAACTTGGAATAAAGAAAGCCAATACCTTTTTCTGTGCTTATTGCTTTTTTATTTTGCAATCAACCAAAAGATGGGGTTTAAAACTGCTGGATGGCTGGAGTGGTGTAACCAACATAACAACATTCAGACTAGCTGATGGGGAGCCAGGCTTAAACACACCCCAGGATTCACTAATCTTCCGTGTAAGACTAAATTAGTCTTACACGGAAGAGCCAGTCTAAGAGTAAGACGGCAGCGTGCCATGCATATTAATGAGGGCGTGCTGCATCAACTCTAAAACTAACACGGAGCGTGGACGAGTGTAGGGGGCGTGTCAGACTGCCGATCAGTACAAAAATCCACGCCCCTGCAAGTGTGAAACACGGGAAATGTCTAGTTGCATGAGCGACTCCGCTCACATGTGTACATTTTAACACTAAACTCCCCCATATAGTAAACCCCGTACAAATATGAAAAGTAAAAGAATTGTTATTTTTTTTTCATTTCCGATATAGCTGCCCATATTTGTGTGTGTTTACGCAGGTTTGCCCATTGCTTAGCTACAGTTAGCAGTTTAGACAGCGATGAGGATAATAAGAAAAATATATGCAAATTAAGCGAAATAGCGATAGCGTAGTGGTTAGAGCCATCGCACAAAAGAGGAGGCATTCCCGGTTTGAGTCCCACCACTACACTTTTCATTTTCTGTTGGAAATTTGTATACAAAAATATTTCCTGACATGTATTATTTAAAGTTTTGTAAAAAGCATTGCAATGTTATATGTAGTAGTGAACAAATTATATATATATATAGGAAAGTGAAATAATTATGCATACTGATGCATGAGTAAATTATTTTAAGCAATGTAAAGCACTGCTAAGCATATTTTACCAGTATTGAGCATATTTATATTTAATTGCTCATAGCTGAGCACTGCGTTAACTAGCGCAATGTCTTTATGCGGAGCAGCTCATTGCGCAAATTAGCGCAAACAGAACATGTTTGCGCGTAGCTGCACACCGCGCTAACCAGCGCAACATTAGGCAACGTCGAGCAACGTCGGGCAACGTCAGGCAAAGTCGAGCAACGCTGAGCAACGTTGGGCAAAGTTGAGCAAAGTCAGCTAAACACGGCCACACCTCCTTCACTGTACCTTAACCATTGAGGTCTGGCCAGTAGGAAAATAAAAAACAGTGACAGGGCTCAAACATGGGATACTGTGCACTATAGTCACAGTACATAACCACTAAGCTGTGACAGCATTTCATAACCATGCACTTTTAACAGACAGATATCTATCAAAGGAATATTAAACATTGCTAACATCAGCTAAGCAGGTGTGCCTACAGCTGAGTTTTTTCAAAACTGGTCAATCACAAATAAGTGCAGGAAATGAGGCATATTTAAGCTCCACAGGTGGGAATGCTTGCCATAACTGGTTGTAGCTCCCTTCTGCAGTCAGCATGGCCAGGGTTGGAGAAGGCATTCGATTTCAAGCTCAATGTTGGGGCATTGAGGAGACCAAAGTAATGGCTTGGCTCCTTGTCCGCAATCATGAGGAAAGACTCCTGCGGGGCCAGTACCAGGGCACCCAATACAAAAAGGAGGCCTGGAACTGTCTAGCTCATGATCTCACCAGTGCCACTGGCGTTCCTCAGACTGGTGAGCAGGTCAGCCACCATTATTCTGACCTGAAGCGACGCAAGGAGGATCAACTGGACCAGTGGATCCAGGAGGCCCGTGGGATGGCAAATGCCCCAGTACTGAGTAAGTAGCCATTGTATTAAGTATTTAAGAATTGCTATTCTTATCTATACTATGGATAGGTATGTCTCATTATCACTGCATTTACTTCACAGCTGCAGGTGTCCAGGCTATGAATCAGCAAGCCCATGAAGATAGGCTGCAAAAGCTGCATCACCATGCAGGTTAGTAATTATTCTGCATGTACTGTTATATAAAATAAATGAGAGAGCCTACAAAAAAGTGTTTTAACCCAATAAATAAAGGCATAATAATTCTTTAATAATTATCCTGCACGTACTGTTGTTGTTGTTGTTGTTGTTGTTGTTATATAAAATAGATGAGAGAGCCTTCAAAAAAGTGTTTTAACCCAATAAATAAAGGTGTAATCATTCTTTAATAAAGGTATAATTCCTAGAGTGCGTCTGTGTAATTTTCTTTGATATGTTGTTGTACTGTTGCATTTTAGAAATAGTACTGTTGTATTAAGCAGTGTTAGTTAACCCACACTTGGGTAGGCCCATATAAAGTGGATGAAGGGAGTGCCAGTAGCTTTTATGCATATTTACAGCCCTTAACTGTTGGTTCATGCCCAACATGTACAGGTTAATCTGGCACATGAGTAGCTTGGTATTGTGTTCCCCAGAAATGTCAGTGTGCTGCCAGAAATGTAGGGAGCTGTTAACATATAACTGATAATTTCACCTGAACATATCTAGATAATTATATGAAAGTAGAGCTGTCAGTGTACCATCACAGCAGTAGTGTGTGTGAACAACTCTCAAAATATGTAGCAGTAACATCTGCATCCTGGACAGTTTGTATGTCAGATACAGCTCATGTATATAATGATCTAGAAAAATCCAATTGCACAATAGAAGGACATTGGGTAGTGTAATAATACATGTAAGGGACATATAACTGCAGTTAATAGGAATGTAGTATAAACTAGAAGGATATATAAGTTGTTAATTACACTATCTTTTCCACCCTACTTTATGTGCATAAAAAATGCAATTCCACACCTCAATGGGTATGTCTAATCTCAAAACATTTGTTGGGACATATGTCCTATTGGTTTATAAATATTTGCATTCATTTCTATGCATGTGCCCTGTTCAAATACCACAATATTGGTGGCTTGTTGGCATCAATTAAACTTGCATGCTGTTGTAATGTCCACTATTGTTCTATATATGCATGTGTTATGCTTGCTTTTCAACTGTTGAAACTCTGGTGTGTTGGGTTAATGGGAATACTTCTGCATGCTGTTATAACTAACTGGGAATGCTGTTGACTGTTAGTAACCCATATCTTTATTAAAGTCTCCAAAACATAGTTTGTATGGGAAGGCCGGTCCCAGCAAACCCACCTGTCCCACCTCAGCTGACCATGGCACGTGGCACCAGCAGGTCCGGTGCCCAGCTTGGGGCCTCCTCCTCCATTGGCCCTGTGCCACTTTTGGGTGGAAGCGCTGCAGGGGATGGGGCTCGGCCCCCCGTGCAAGTGTGGGTGGAGGAGGGCCACCTATCAACCTTTGAACTGTCTGAGCTGTGGTGCATAGAGAGATTGAGTGTTCTGTTGCAGAACCTCTATGCCAGCTTGCGGCACGAGTGGTGCAACTCCTGGGTCAGTCTGCCCCTCCTACACAGCCCCCAGCACAGCCACCCTCTGGGCTGTGAAGGTGCAGTGGTGACTGCCCATGGGTGGGGATCTCAGTTCCTCTATTGCCATCTGTGGGCTCATGGGCTTGCGAATTCCAAACATCCCCCCAGTCAGTGGTGTTCACCCACCACGTGTCATATTCCGCCCCTGTATACATCTTGTTTGTCTTGTCTGTTTACCTCCCCAACCTGCCTCCCCAAATATACCTACTTCCCCTACCCCACATTCCACTTTCATCTGAAAAAAAAAGGGGCAATCTGCTCCCAAAAAAAAATAAACCCCATACATAGCTGCCTATTTTGCACATATGTCCCCTGGACACATAAAATGTAATTTAATTGGCATTACAATATACTTTGTTGTCCTCACCCCTCTCTCAGGGGTTGAAGGTTTCATATTTACCTCCAAATTTATTCCATATGCACAGCTGTTGCTGTTAAAGAAATGGGCAGCTATGGACCTTCCCTACATCTGTCCTGCACATCCTGAGCTATTTTCCCTACTGTCTTTCCCTCTTTGTGCTCCTTTTTCACCACTTTCCTATCTCCCCATTTTCTTTTCTTTCAAAGAAGTGAGCGTGGGGGTTAGCAGGAGTAAGCACTATTAAGCAGTAGTTAGTGGATTTGTGCAAGTGTGCACTTGTTTGCGCTTAGCTAAGCATTGCTAAGCATCATGCAAACTCGCTTACAACTGGTTAAAAGTGCCTTAGTCACTCTGTATGTGAGGGCCCTTGTTCTGCTCAGTAGCAAAATAAAACACCCTCTGTCAGTCTCAAACCCGGGACCTTGTACACACTACACTGCATGAAGTACCACTAAGCCACGGTAGATATACAAGTTGGTGCTGAGATAAATATATCATGCATCAGAATGAGTGAATGTAAAGGAAAAATAGGAATGCCATACCACACAACTTGTTCTGTGGATCTTTACCAACAGTTGTTGTGGGATTACATTACATGACTCTGATAAGAGAAGCAGCCCTTCTAGCAGGAAATAATGTTACACCATCACTTTACAAACCCCACACAGTATCACAGCAGGATAAACTCTGGCATATCTGTTTAGGGCAGAGGCCATACCTCCCAACTGTCCCTAATTTTCAGGGATGTCCCTGATTTTGAAACAAAATTTACCTCTGTCCCTCTGAATCCCACTGAAAACTACTGACTTTGGCCAGAAAGGTGGTGAATTACATGTAATGAGTAATGACAATAATTAAGACTTAGACACTTCTTTTACTTCAGAAAGGGTGTATTAATCGATATGCTCTGGTTCTCTCAAAGTCTCAACTTAATGGCACTAATATTTTAAAGGTGTCCCTGACTTTTTCTCTGCTTTTCCCTGAGTCTGTTCAAATATGTACCTGAGTGTTTGAGAGGTCTGGCAGAGGCAGAAACACAGAGGCATAGCAGCCTTTCTGCTGTTACACACTGTGCAAATAGCTTTGGAAGGAGTTCTGGAAGCATACCCTTATGTAGGAATACAACACTGAAATACAAAAGGATGTAGCCATGTACTGGAATCAACCAACTGTAACAATGCCATTGCTCTAGTGCTGAAAAGACCTGTGTGGTGCACAGACAAAGTATAACAGGCTAATCTCTGGCTACCATGTGGATAGGTCCACAGTTGGGAGTTACACAGACAGACTACTTGCCTTGATAAACTAACATGAATACAGCAACCCTGTAAGTCCAGCAAGATAAAATTCACACAATAATATATATGCTCTCTGTACTTCTGCACCCCTACCCAAATGTGGAATATACCTGTGTGTGCAGGGTCTACCAAGGATGTAGGTAAGCATACTCACAGTGCTGAAATGTATCCAGTTTTTCTGAGCAGCTTGTGCTAATGTCAACACTAAAAAAGCACAAACTGTTTAGAACTGAGTAAATGAATATTCACAGTATAGCAGTTCACAAACAATTATTGTGCCAAAGGAATACATCTTAATAACTTGCTTTGTATGGCAGTTAATTGTAAAAGTTGAAAAGAAAGTACATCTTTCCATGTATCTTGGGGTAGCATTTCGAGGGGTGAGTACATTTCTACACTGACAAGTGGGTACTGGAAGCAGCAACATTAGGTCTGAGTACAAAATGTAAATCTCTGGCTACACCCCTGGCTTCTGATATAAGAACTATACCAACCTTCTGTCTTAAACAATGATGTCAACAGCAAACACGGATGATCTCCATCTTGGAAAACTGAAAGGGCCATGCCTACCTGAATTAGCAATTTATAGTACTGGGTTGCTATGACAGTAATTACTGCAATTACTACATAGAAGGCTGCATGCAATTAGCAAATGGTGCCACTAATTGGTGCAGAGGCCATCACATGCTCATGTGCAAATACCTACGAAAGCAGGGTGCAATCTGCCAACAAACTCAATCACTCTATTGCAGAGACTGACAGAGAGAGACAGAGAAAAGGAAAAAGAAAAATAAATATTACCAAATCATACAAAGGAAAGGTATGTGGCACATATGTATTTACTGGCATGTAATAGATGTTATTGAAGAATAGTCTACATAATGTGAACCATTCATATGTGGCAACAGTACTTATTTATGCATAGATGTTCTGCTTAACTACTGCTATGGACAATACAGTGTGTACCTGTGGGCAGTGGGACATACCTGTGAAATGTGTAGCCCAGCATTAAATGTCAAACATCTGATCCATGTTATCTGTGTTCTGTACAGTAGTGTGGACAATGGCTGTTGGGGGGATAAGCACTGACATTATATAAACATGGGTGTGACAGAACAACACATGCATGATAGTCATATTAAAGTGTAACTTAGCATTGGCAACTGCTGTAGCAGTCTAGTATGCTTATCTAGCATTTGTAGCCATATATACTCCCCCTAATGTTAGTGTGTGTGTTCATATGTGACACCTGTTTGTGTTGCAGCAAGGCTCAACAGTTCAGCTGTGAGGTCCAGGGACTTACAACAGTGTGGACCTTGTGTGTGTATGCCACACACATATGGAGAAATATATATGTGTCATATATATTCACATCTGTATATGTGCATAGAGCAGGGGACATATTGCAACTGTTTGTGAAGGGTGGAGATATATATGTTGGTGAAGGTTAGTATGTGCATATTTGTATGTAGGTTTTAGTGTGTGACAAACAAGACAGCATACAGTGCTGTTATATGACATGTGGTGGTTAAACACTGGGTGGTTTGTTCAGTTTGCAATGTTGAAGCCAGTGAGGCCTGCTAAAGCTACCTGGGCTGTGAACACCTTCAATGCATTTATCCCAAGACTGTGTGAATTTATTACATTACTGTACACCTCACATCCTTTGTATAATTGATATTCTCACTATGAAAGGTGAAATGTATATGTGCCTACATATATATGTATATGTAAACCAATGGATGTGTATATGTGTGTGTATATATATATATATATATATATATATAGATATAGACATATATATATATATATATATATATACATATATATATATATATATATATATATATATATATAGTTATATATACTCATGCACACCTATATCTACTTGTTGCAATAGATTCTCTGTACTGTTGACTGACTGTGATGGTCAATGTGTTTGTGAATACATCAAAGATATGTATCTGTAGGATAGCTTAGTGGGAAACTGTTTATGTCATGGTATTATGGGTCCTTGTTTTGATCCTAGCACAAGCTGTGTATTCTGTTGCTAGGCAGAAAAAGTGCTATTGCATACAGTGTGATTAAGTCCCTTGGTTTTAACTAGGGTGTGTCATTGGAGGCTAAAGCACTACATCTATGATTATTGATTGGTACTGATGTTGAATCCAAATCCTGTGTGTACTGTAGTACTACTTGAAGCTCTGGGCCTGTACAGCAAAGTATGGTGTATGTCCACGTTGCTTGCATCCACTATTTTGTGTGGTCCCTGTATTCATCACAGATTACATTTCTCAAGATTAAGGTTGTGTAAGTACTGACACACAGTACTGTATAGTACACACTGAAAGCTTATCTGGGTTGTCATACCTTTGTGTCCTGTAATTATGTCTGATGTGTGTGTGGGTATGTCCGTAACATGTCCTTTGACATATGTGTGGTAAAACATATAACTGCATATCTAGCAGCATTCATAGTGTACTACAGCAGTACGCAACCTATATTACCAATTGTGCACATATTTTGGCCACGGGTTTGCCATTAACAAGTTGTGTGGTATAATACTAATATATTTACTGGACCTTACACTCATTGTGATGGATGATATATTTCTTTACACATCAGCTTGATGTATATCTGCTGTGGCTAGATGGTGCATCGTGTTGCATACAGTGTGCCAGGTACTCTTGTATAGTCTTATATAGTGATTTTATTTTCTTGCTGTGCAGATCATGGTTCATTAGATAGAGATTGAGCCAGGCACTTTCAAGCAGTTGTGGAGTGAGCAGTGATAAGTGGCAGCTAAAGTGTTTCACTCTCGGTTAGCTAATAGGTTGCTATATATGGCTGTTCAGTGATATCTGTACTGTATAATGTTAAATGTGCCATATGACTTGCTCAGACATATTTTCATATTTATGTCTTCCAGGGATCATGGCGCATCGCAGGAACCCCAGTTACAGTAGTGCTGAAGATGATATAATTACTAGCAGTATGATTCAGCACTACAGTCCCATGTTCTCATGAACCAGCCAGGACCAGCAGGAGCATACTGCAATGTGGCAAGATGTTGTCTGCAGGGTAAATGAGGTAAGCCTGCATAACCGGACATATGAGCATGTACAACACCACTGCAGTGATCTTCTCAGACATGTCCGTTAGCATGCTACTGATGTGCGGAGACAACAGCTTGCAACAGGAGATGGTGTTAATATCCATCCCCCCTCACCAGAGTGGAGGATCTGCTCCTGAGCCTGGTGGAAACTGCCCAACAACAACAGCAGCAGACATACACCATGATGGAGGTTGGAGCCAACCAGCAAGCACACATGGATCATGCAGGTAACATGGCATATCTGTAGACTACTGTTATCTGTATTGGTAGATCATGCATATGTGAGATGTGGAGTGCATCGTTAAAAGATGTGGAGCCTGTTGTTGTGCAATACTGATCATTTGGAACATAATATGTAGCCCTGTGAATGTAAACTGTTGTACTGTAAGATTGCAAACACACAGTAGCAATACCACAGTTGTGGCCACTGACAAACTGTCTCATCTCTATGTAGGTCCCTCTGGGGTGACATCAAGGCAGTGGACAGATACTGGTGAGTGTGTTCTACATTTATTATTGTAAATAAAAAGTGCATGTCATAGTTAAGGTGTAGGCCATGTACACATGTAACACACCTACCCATAATGCATGCTGTGCATGTTTGGTGTAAGACCACGCACATCTCACTAATGTGATTAGCTGCCTCAAACACATGCAATACCCAGACCATCTCAAACAAATGTGGCTAGACTGTAGTGACCATTGGATAGGCACAGTTGATACTCAACATGCACATAACATACACATCTATGTCATACCCAGAGCATTTTAATATGCTACACATAAAGGATTCCCAAACTCTCTGTAAAGACACACTCCAGTATCCAAAATCTCATCCACACATTACACATAATATACCTGATGGGTAGAGGCCTATCATGGGGCATTTAAACACTCTGCAACACACTACACATTCATGTCAGGGAATGCTCCTTATTGGCCTCCTTACAAACTCATGTAACAACTGGTTGTGAAATGGTGAATGTAGCCAAGGTAGTACAGTTCTGGTACAGCATGATTAGTGCTGGTTTGGGAAACATTTGTAGCCCTGAGTGATCACATGATGCTTCATGATGATGGCCTATGGTACTATACCCCATCCAGTTATTGTAACCACAGTACTACACATAGCTTTCATTGCTATACACCTTAATGTTGTGTGTGAGCACACATATGCACCTCTAAACAATATGCATACTAATTGCCATTTGCACAACTGACACATATATGTCTTGTGATGCTATTGAGTGGCTAGGTCATATGACACACATTGGGTATGTGCAGTGTATAAATATGCAGTTGTGTTTTAGCATGCCATGTCATGGATGACACTGGCATGTCCACAATATGATTTACACTCAACATAAGTACCGTACATTGGGTATGTGGCCGAATGATATTCCATCAATTATCCATGCACCACTGATGATGTTGTGTGAAAACTCATTATGCGTGTGTTAAAAATGTGTCCAGAATTATTTACTAAAGACACAGAGGCTGTAATCAGCATTGTAGACCTATCTGACACACAGATACACATCCATCCATGGTATGTACACCTGTGAGTTATGGTACACAGTACATTACAGAGTTTTCTGCACAGCAATGTTGTGTCCATGTATGCACTGTATTCCAAGGGGAGGCCCATCACCTAATAACAATACACATGCATCAAAGCCATGTATACTGTTAGTAACAAGGACTGTCTACACTTGCACTGCGTGCTGTTGAGCAACACATGTCCTGCATGCTGATATGTGTGATATGACTGTTTTGCTTATGATACTGTACCCCATAATCACCTGCTATTGTGTATGTTCTGAGATTGCTGGTGTTGTGTGTGTCTGCTTTAGGGAGGAGTGTATTTTTGTGTGTGTGCATGTGTGCATGTGTGCATGTGCACATGTGCGCATGTGTGCATCTGCGCATGTGGTCTGACATCATGTTCAGGTCTTAAAGTGTGTTTCCTGTTTTCCTCTCACAGGTGCCGAGGTGGGGCTGGTTCAGTATAGCAGGGAACCTGATGTCACTGAGACAGACAGTGATCATGAGGATAGGTGTGTTTGTCAGGGTCTGTTGTTGGGCCACCAATTGACAGTACACAAGTCTCCACCCCATCTATGCACACAGTCATACTGCTTGTACTTCCATCATCAGCATTGCCCTTAGCTGAGGGACAGTGTATGGTTGGCACTGGCCAGGACAGTGTGGTATCTATGGCACATGTATCAGGACACAGCAGCCATAGCCAGATGTCTGGAATGGTACCACATAGTCAGATACCCAGGGGTTCTCGTCAGAGCACTGCTGGTCATCATGCCCCTGGCAGACATGCCACACCTCTTTCTACCACACGCATGTTCCAGGCTGTCATGGAGGCAAAGACACGAATGGAGCGGTACACCAGACAGAGACTAAGGGCACAGAGGGCTCATAACACCTCTGTAAATTACAGTATCCATGACCTAGCAGGTGCAATATGTAATTACACTGAGGTCATTGATAGACATTGGGGTAAGACATTGGATGTCCTCCACAATGTCATGTCCATGTGTCAGGACAGTGCAGGATGGTTGAGATGTTGACTTGGATGTATGCCAGCAACACCAGCAGCTGGAGGTCACCATGGACATCCAGCAAGTCACAGCCACTCCCGTAGTGCCAGTACCAGCCCCAGCAATGTTGGGGGGAGGTTGTCCATAGACTGTCCTAGAAGACCACGTGCACGTGGCTCTGGCCAGTCCCAGCAGGGACCTGGATCAAGTGGACATATGTCAACCTCTTCGGATAGTACCCAGTCTGGATTAGTACCTGATACTGTCTGTAGCACCCATGCCAGGCACAGGTTCCGTATCCATGGCCAGAGATGGTGATCTGTAAAGCCTGCCAGGTACAGTCTGTAGCTGTCTCACAAATCCCTGTGTATGGCAGCCACATGGTGGAACTGTGTGCATGCAGACACACACACATAAACCAGAAACCTAGGGCAAACACATACCCGCACACATTACATCAACATCGGCCCATAACAGTACTCATGGCCCTCATACACACACTCACACACACATGTCGATTGTATGGCTCAGTGTAGGCCTCTGGCAAACCAACAACACACCCTGTGCATATGATGAAACCTGTGCCACCTCCTGTCATCTGTAACACTGATGCATGAACAGGCTAACATGGTGCTGATGCACAAATGTGACTTTAATAAAGTATAGCAATGGTTGAATGTGTAGCATGTTGTCAGCAGTAAAGTGTAATGATATCCTTGAAGGTGTAGCTGAGCAGGCATGATGCATTAAAGCTGTAATTAGCAATGTTGTATTATTCCACCAGTGTTTATTCCAATTGTGTTTTGTTTGCCCATGTGCCACTTGGCTGATGTGTGAAGTTGTGTCAGCATGTGTTATGCAGTGGACAGTAAGTGTGGGGTGTGTGCAGCACAGGTTTGCAGGTGTACAGTTGTGAATATGGTGGAGGTGCACTGTCTGCATGTACATGCATATTGGACACATGGGCAGGGTGACATGCCCTGTATTGGCCAGTGTTAACACTCCATAGTTTCTATTGGTGGCCAGTATGCATTGTACTACACACATTTTGGAACATGAGTACGCATGTGTGTGTATGACATGGGTTGACACTGTGCTGTGGGTGATGCTGTTGTTGCTATCTGTCATTGGTTTGCATTACTAAGGTTAACACTGTCCCAGCTGTATAATCCTTTATTAATGCACACTGTTCACCTATATGGTTGCATGGACCGTGCCATCACAAACACAAGAAATTCTCACTTATATAGTAAAAGTGCATTAGTCTCATGGACCCCTGCCATAAACTAAATATATAATAGAAGGTGTGAAGTTGTACCAAAAAAAGAGTTACATATCAAGAAGGGATAACCTCTCTGGTCAGTATCATTGGGAAAATACAATCCCTCAATAAACATACAAGGCAAGCTTCAAAATACAAAATGGCAAGGATTCCAAAGACAACACTAAAGCTTTCTTTAGTATTGTTCATAATCTACAGGGGAAATCTCAGATCGGGTCACAGTTAATGTAAATGGTCACAAAGTACACTTATCTGACTGACATTACCAATTCCTTGTCAGACAGTTTGAATGTGGATTTCACCACCCTGTCATTACACAAGACCACATTTCCAGACCTGAAGAATGTAAAACCTGATGATTCACAAACACTCTAGTTAAAACATCTCTGTAACAAAGTACACACCACAGTGGCAGTGGTACTGGACAGTGTCCCTGGCTGTGTCATACACAAGCTGACATATGAAGTCACCGCTCACCTAAATGCTCTGTCCAGATGCAGCCTCTATACAGGTTACATACTTGTGGAATGACACATGGTAATGGTGTTCACAGTCCACAAGGGTTGAGCTACAACATCTTCTTCTTCTTCTCCTTTCGGATGCTCCCATTAGGGGTTGCCACACTACATCATCTGTTTCCATTTCTTCCTGCCTCTGCATCTTGCACTGTCACACCATCCACCTGCATGTCCTCTCTCACCACAGCCATAAACCTCATCTTAGGCATTCCTCTTTTCCTGTTACCTGGCGGATTCATCCTTAGCATCTATTTCACAATATACTCTGCATCCCTCCTCAGCACATGTACAAACCAACTTAATCCTGCCTATCTGGCTTGGTCTACTAACCTTCAAACCTGGCCTGACCCGCTAATATACTTAGTCTTAAAAATGTCCAGCCTTGTCACACCCAGTGCAAATGTTAACATAAATTGATTAAGGATAGGACTACAGCAGGTCCTGGAAACTCTCACCCTATAAGCCAGACATATGTTATCTGGAAGGCTATGGAGCACAGCATTATGGAACTCATTAACAGAGACATTATGAACCTGCAAACACTGCACCATACCCACGTAGGTTTTCTAAAGGCCAGATCATGGCTCCTACACCTACTAGACTTCAAGCCAGTCAACAAGGCTATAGGTGAGGGAGGGGAGGGCAACACAGCCAAGCTATAGCTCACCAGCAATTCATACCCATCCCGCATACTGGTATTATACATAATCTCAACAGACTGACCATAAACAATTGTTAGATGATGGCTTGACAACTGACACACAGATATAGGACACACAGTAACATTTGCAGCCTCCATGTACTATTCTATGCCAGTAACAAGTGGTATTCACCTGCACTCAGTCCTGGGACCACTTCTGTTTGGCGTATAGCTTTCTTAGGTACAAGCAAACACGGTAGGGATATGTCTGCCCACGTTTGATGACAATGCATACTGTGGGCTATACTTTATTCTCCAGATGACATACACATCCTCCAAAAGGGTATCATACAGACAGATACCTGGTGTCAAACTCATGCTGTAAAGCTATAAGCCAAAGAAAGCATAGCTATCCACTTTTAGAAAACAAAGTATCCCCAGAGTACCACATAGGTAGTAGCCTCCAAAATGTGGAACAGGTACTAATGTATACATAGAGCCATGTGTTAAGTCATCTCCCCTTTGATAATCACATTACCAAAGGGTTTTGGAAATCCCTCTGTGGAGCACATAAGCAATAAAGGGTTTGCATGCAGATCCACAGAGGTTGTTGCACGCCTATAATGATTAGTCATCTTTGACAGACTTTGCTTGCTTTGGAACAGGTTTCAAATATACCTCAAGCATAAACCCTCACTCACACTCTTCAATAGAAACCGTGATGACTGGATGTGAAATGCAAGACGTAGCCCAGGGATCACTGCAGTGGCTAAGTTTGTCACAAGCATACAGAAGTGACCTAAGGTCTGGAAAGTGTCAGTACGCTCTGGCAAAGATAACAGATGCATTCATGGAGAAAGCAGAGTACCCACCTATGAAATAATTGAGGTCACATGTATGTATATGGATTTGCCCCACAGCTACCTTACATGTGTAATGCACATACAATTGTCATTTTGATATGTCATACACTAGAAAAATCAAAACCCACTCCACATTGGCCAACGGTGTCACACACCTGGAGCACATACACATACAGTCAGCAAGTGCGAGAGTCAAACTCCTTCCTAACTACATTATATTACAGCAGTATGCATTTACACGGCGCACTATACACATTACTGGGATTTCACCTTTCCACCGGTATATTTGTAAGATGGTGACATCATCAGATTTGTCAAAGATGAGTATACCACTTTTAAGGTGTGTGAGTAGTCTCCAAAAAGGCTGCTCCTGCCCAGCGAGACACACACAGTTGGCAAATGCAGGATTCAAACCCCTACCTAACTACATTATGATACTACAGCAGTATGCATTTACACAACGTGCTATACACATTACTGGGATTTCACCTTTCCACAGGTATATTTCTAGGATGGCGACATCATGAGACTTGACAAAGATGAGTATACCACTTTTAAGGGGTGTGAGTAGTCTCCAAAAAGGTTGCTCTCTCCCCAGGGAGAGACAGACATACACACACACAGTTGGCAAGTGCGGTGTTCTTAATCCAAACTAAGCACGTCTTTACACTTCAGCAAGCAATATGGAGTTACAGGGTGCAATACAGACATTACTTGCTGACAGTTTGCCCAAAGGTTTTTTTCACATTTGCTAACCTCAGCAGGCTTATCATACTAGGTGTATTGTGAGTGTATTGTATGCATAGGCCATGACCATATCATATATGGGTTGATGCACCACATGCTGGCGCACACAGGGTCAAACCGGTGGCTAAGCTCTGTCAACCCAATACTGGACAATACATTCAGGAGTAGGGTCAAACAACCATAACACCAACTGTCTCACATAGACCTACAATATAAGCACCAGCAAAACACACACATAAATACACATTACCATACTCGGAGAATACAAATATTAATCAGAAAATGAGAGAGTGTCCTCCTAAGCAGACAAGCAAGCAACATGCGCCTCTAAGCACATGCCAGAAAACACATAATACACCAAAGTAGTGTGCCTCACAGCAGGCCCTAAGGCAAAACAACATACCCAACACACTAGTAATAGGTGATTTCATAGTCAGGCACACAGATGTTCCACTCACTCAACTAGACAAGGGGAAGGTTACCGTTGGTTGTCTGTCAGGTGCTATGATCCGCCACATAACACAAGCACTTACATCACTCCAGAACAGGTACATATATGACGTGTTCTTTGTACATGTCAGTGTGAATGATCTGAGACATACCTCCCAGGACAACATGACAAGAGATATATATTAGCTCTATGATCATGTAGCCCAGGCTGGTATGACCCTGACCTTGAGTAGCATCTTACCTTCACCTACATGATACTGCAATATAACAGAAAGACGATAAACTTCAACAATTGGCTGAGCTTCTGGTGTCATTCAAAGGGGATCCAGTCTCTGTCTGCCTGTGTTGACATGATAGACAAGCCTTGTTGCTTCGCTACAGATGGTTTGCACCTGTCGCCCCTGTGCTTCTGAATACTGGCCAAGGCTCTTGCTGTCCCCATATTACCTTTTTTAGGCAAGGCTCAAAGGTTCATAGGTTCATAGGTAGGTACTAGGCTATCTGCCCAAGGGCATTTATAAGCCTAGCCATAATGTGTTGGCTTTGCCTCCCTTTTAAATTAGTTTCCTGGGCCCCTGTCTAGCAGGGCCACTGAAGTGATCCCAGGGGTAAATTTACAATTTCCCATCCACTCATCAAGATTCCTCTTGAAGAGAGTCAGTGAGGGGCTCTGCCTAACATCAACTGGGATTTAATTCCAGAGCAAGGGAAGTCTCTGGGACAGGAATCTATCCCTCCAGTACGTCCTGTTTATTGCTGTGCTGAGGTTTAATTCACTGGAGTGTGTGGCTCTAAGAGATTTGGTTTTCTTGAGGTGGAGAATATCCATTAATTCCAGGTTGGACATTGCCTTATACATCAGTCATAAATCACCTCTGAGCAGGCAGTAAGCAACCGAGTAGAGCTGGAGTTTCTTTAGTCGAGCTGCATAGGGCATCTCTTTGAGGCCCATGATCCTCTTGGTGAGGTACTTCTGTGGTCTTACCAGCTGTTGCATGTGCCAATTAAGGTACATACCAAATGGGGCATTGTACTCTATTATGGGCCTAATGAGTGATGAGTAGAGGGGCACAATGGCCTCTCTTGATCTAGAGGTGAACCCTTTCATGATTAGGTGGGCTACATAGAAGGAATTTCTAAACACTTTGGCAATGTGATTATCAAAGGAGAGTCTACTGTCCACCTGTGTCTCAAGGTCCCTTATCACACTTTCAGTGTTAAGTATACTACCATTTATGTTGTAGTTCATGGGTACAGAGTTTTTACCAAAGGGGATGACAATGCACTTTTTGGCATTGAGCTTGAGGCCATGGCTTTGACACCAGGCATCTGTCTCAGTGAGGCCCTTTTGTAGGATGTCCACATCGTTAGTAGTTTTGATTATGGCTCCTAGTTTGCAGTCATCTGGGAACTTCATTAGCCAAAGACCTTCTGTGTTAGCCTGTACTTCAGGGAAGTAGATACCAAACAGGACAGGACACAGGACTGAACCTTGTGGTACTCCACTTGTCACTGGTCTGAAGTCAGACTTGGAGTCTGCTACTTTCACTGTGTGGGTTCTGTCAGTGAGCAAGTTGGCAACCCATCTTGTGACATAGGAATTTATACCTAGTTTAGTGAGTTTATCTATAATTCCAGAGTGGGGGATGGTGTCAAAAGCCTTGGCAAGATCTAGATAGGCTGTGTGAACCACCTTACCCTTGTCTACGGCTTTGGTGACTGCATCAAAGAAGTCTATCAGGTTTAGGAGACATGATCTGCCTTTTACAAACCCAAAATGGTTGTGGTCCAGAGTTTGGAGATTACCAATGTATTTTTGTTTATAAGTTCCATGATGATACATTCCATGGCCTTGCAGACCAGGCTCATCAGGCTAATGGGGCACTAGTTCCCAGGGTCCATGGTGGCACCCCCCTTGTGTAGTGAGATAACCATTGCTGTGCACCATTCAGCTGGCACAAAGCCTGAGGTGAGGCTATGATTGAACATGGTACATAGGTGTGGTGCCAGTTCATTCTGTAGTTCCTGTAGAACACAGCCTGGGATGTTATATGGTCCCATGGATGCTGTGTTCCTGGCTTTGGAGAGTGTTTTTTACCTGTGCAGCTGTGATGACAGCAACTTTGCATTCTTCCTGTATAGAGATGGGCTCTTTCATGGGTGAGAGGGGATAAAGTTAGCACTGATCCTATCTGCCAGGATGTTGGCAATATCAGTTGGGTCTGTATATTTAGTGCCATTCTGCTGTAACTCAGAGCAGATCTGAGTGTTGCTATTGAGATTCTTGACATAGCTATAGGATGCTTTGTGGTTGTCTTTAGAATCAGTGGCAATTTTGTTTTCGTAACTAGCCTTGGAGGATTTTATCAGGGATCACAGCTTCTTACTGAGGCTGACCAGGGAGCTCCTCCACTCATGGGATTTTACCCTCTTTTGCAACAGTTTCTTCCTTCTGTTGTGCAGTTTGTTTATGGCAGGGGACCACCAGATTGGCTTCCTTTTCTTGGAGGATAGCATCTTGGTTCTGTTTGCGATAGCACGATGCCTGCACTCACGTAGTGCTTATAAAGTGCAATTGTGAAGGATTCAGTAGTTGTAACTGTATTGTCCATCTGCATGGGTGTCCTGACGTTCACCACTTCTGCCTTAAGAAGCATTAAGTTGGCTTTGGAGAAATATTTTAACATGGTTTCCTTAATGGGGGGTGGGGCCAGAATGTGGATATGTAGGGTAATTAGCTTATGGTCAGATGGGACCAATGAGGAGTTGACTTCAGGTGTGGAACACCGGTCACTCACGACAAACCAAACCCCATAACCAACACAAATAACCACAAAGTGAGCTAAATGCTACTAACTGCCAGAAGTCACAGCCTCCAGATGCACACACTCAAGGCACTTCTCAGTATAGAATATGTTGTTATCTGTGCAGTAACAGAAACCTAGTTCAAGGCTCCAGAGAGCACACCAGCACTACCAGGATACTACTCATTCCATACCTTAGTAATTATTAGTAAGGTCCAACCATAAAGCTGTCTCCTTCAAAATAAAAATCAACACTGTAATCCCATTAAAACCAGTAACAGTTAAGAACTATTCCAAGGCAAATTACCTTTTATTAAGTGATGGATTGTCAAAATTCAATACCCCTCTAAACCCAGAGAACACAACAGCCTATGCTGAATTGCTCTCAGAAAGTCTGTACAACCATGTCAACGGCTGCATAGAGACTGCTGTTCCTACCAGAAGTAAGCCCAGGACTAGCCCTAGAAACAAACCACCCTGGTGGCATCCCAAATTAAACAGGATATACAATAAAATGAAAAAATTATGGCAAAAATCAGGAAGGGTAATTCCCATAAAAATAGAAATTCTCTCATCAAAGTAAAGAGATAATTAAGAGGATTAATTAGTCCAACTTTGAGGTTAAGATAGGGTCTCAAGTGAAAGATAACCATTAGGCCTTCTACAGCTATGTCAGAAACCTGAAGGGCAGCACACAGCAATGTGCTGAACTAGTGGTTAATAATGACACATTCACTGAGCCTGGCAATATAGAAAACCTGTTAGTGGACAAATTGAGTTCCAGCTCCCCCACACACATACACCCACCATCCCCTTAAAATTGCCCTCAAACATAACGCCTCCAGCTATAACTATGGAGCATTTATTGGTTGCACAAACTAAAGCCTCAATGAACCCTAATAACATCCCAGGATGCCTCCTGAATAGTGTAAAATATGACTTATCAGGACCCCTGGTGTCATTATTTAACTATAGTCTTAAAACAGGATTTGTGCCACATGAATGGAGGACTGAAGCAGTCATGCCTCTACATAAAGGAGGACCTTCAACAGACCCTGGAAACTACTGACCCATTAGTCTGACTAGTCTTATTTGCTAAGCCATTTATAAGGATTATCATGGAAATTATCAATAAGCACACAGCAGACATCAGCGGTGGTGCAGCGATAGCATTGTTGCCTCACAGCAAGAGGTTCTCCCATTCGATCCTCGGCTTGGGTTGGGAGTGCCTTCTGTGTGGAGTCTGCATGTCCTCCCCGCAGTCAAGTGGGCGTTCGAAAGAAATGCTTTGAATAGGCGTGCCTTCGTTGAAGGTTGGGCATCGGGCTGGCAACTCGACACCATAAAAACCAACTGCCAATCATTAGCGGACCGGAGTTCCACTGTGGCGACCCCTAACCAGGAAAAGCCGAAAGACAAACAACAATGACAACATAGCAGAAATCCAGACATTGGATCCAGCCCAGTTTGACTTTGTCAAATGAAGGTCATGCTTATTGAATCTGGTGAGCTTCCTTAAAAATGTCTCTAAGGCAATAGATGAGGGGAAAACAGTGCATACTGCCTACCTAAATCTGGCTAAATCATTTGATACAGTACCCTACTTGGACATAATCAACAAACTTATGGAACTAGTTATAAACCCATTTATAACATGCTGGATAGCTAGGTCACTCACTGATAATGACCCAGGAGGTTAGAATAAGTGAGGCCACCTCTACAAAGAAGCCAGTCACCAGTGGAGTCCCCCAGGGCTCTGTGCTGGGTCCACTCCTGTTTGGCATCTACTTCTCTGGAAGACGCCATTGAATCCCCCCAAGATGAAAACACCCTTCAGGAAGGTCTAATATAAACAAATGCTTGTTGCCAAAGCCACGGCTTAAAACTCAATATCATGAAATGCATTACTGTACCTTTTGGTTAGTCTGTCACCCTGGATAACTACATCATCAATAAAACACCCATAAAAGTTGATTCTCTCATCAGGGATCTGGGAACTTATGTAGATAGTAACCTAGCCTTCGACCAACATGTGTCCAAGGTAGCAAGAAAATCCTTTTATGTTTCTCAACTTATAAGCAAGTTTATGGCAGCTAGATCCAGAGAGGTCATCATACTTGGCCCTCATCAGACCCACCATAGAGAATAATGCCCCCTTCAGTATGCATCTGACCAGACTCATGCAGCAACTGGAATGCCCACAAGTTGCTTACAAAAAGAATACGGGGAATAAACACATTATGCTATGCTGATCGCCTCAAAGCCCTGTCTCTTTGGTATCATATAGACGTCTGAGAGGTGATTTTTTTCCTGGCATACAGGGCATTCCTGAACCATGTTTTAATGAACCTTTTGTGCATCCACAAAATAAAGAGTATTAGAAATTTTGCTTAGAAAGTATTTTATTCTCCAGCCTATAAGTCTCTCTGCTCATATATCTACGTAGTTTGTTCCACTATAGGATATAGCACAGTGGCTTCATGTGGAGCGTTATTATGTATATAGTGAGTTTCCCAGCAGAACACAGTGAAAGCCAGTAATAGGTACTGCAGGTAGCTCAGAGGGTTGAGTCAGATTTATATATATTGCTTCGTAGCACTGCTACGATACTGAACAGAGTAGGAAATCTAGAATAATAAGAAACAATGTTTCAAACCTCCCCGCCATTAGGAGGGACTATAGAATATGTACTAATGCAACCAAATGATGAGAACCAAGAATCTAAAACTGTTTTGAAAAACTACTAGTGACATACCCAAGGACCCCTGAAGTTGGTATATTAATTATCAGTCATGTTTTAAATATATTATTCTTGCTAAAAAGTTACTTATATATCTTTCTTTTTCTCTGCAGTGTACATACTAAAAGTACATGTCATGCATAAACTCATTAACTCTATGAAAAGCATTGGGGTATTATGCATTTTATGTAGTTTACTGACTTTTATTTTAGCTGTTGGCTATAGCAGTACTGAAGCAGTTTTTCATTCATTTGGCTATAATCTGACACCTACACAGGTCATGATACTGTTATCAAATGAATATTTGTTGCAAATATCCAATGTATATTATTGTCTCACTTCTCACTGCACATTGTCTCATAATGTCACATATTGATGTGTACTGAATTTACATACTTTGGCGTTTCTACAAATTTTTTTATAGATTTGTTAACCTGGTAAACCCACTGGACACAAGTGTCCTGTTTCAGGGCTGACCTAGAAGAGCTATCTGGTCAACTGACTTGCTCAGTGTCACTCTGAAGACAGAAGGAATAAAACCCTGTACTCCTAACTACAGGAAGCAGCTTATTAACAGGTCAGAGCCTTAATCGTCTGTGCTAAGTACCAAACTCCACTCCCAGAGATACCACTAAAAATGGAAGCTTTCCAACAGGACATTCCCATTCATCATATGTAAATAAATATGAATGGAAACAAATAACAATGCAGATTACTGTATCCTGGTTGCAATGCTGAGCAAGGAAGGAAACCCAGAGTGGTCAAATCAGGTTTTATTTTATATTTCATACTAATTGCATTCAACCATTCCCTGTGTATAATACTGGTCAGGTTATGATGGGACCAGCAAATTCATTCTTTGGAGTTTCTGGTTCTGATTCAATTTACACTATTGAAATTGCTATGAATCGTATCCTGTCTCCCTCTTTAGCATTACCCTGTTAAAGTTCTCTGACCTCCATCTTAAATTCTATTCTGTTCCCTGAATATGATGCAGCTTAAAAAATGGCCCTAACAATGAGATATTAACACATTGTCTGGACAGCACAAATGGAGTTATTGGGTGCATCGACATATATGAGCACAGTTCAAAAGATACAAATGTTTTATTAGTCTTTGTACCCATGCCAGCTGGAAGATAGTCCTGACAACAGTATCAGCAGCACCACCAAGGTAGATGAGAACTGAGCTGTCCCAAAGCACATAGTTCCATCTCTGTGTCCAATGGCCACAAAAAATATTTGTAACGCATTGCCTCATATCACTTTGTTCCTAAGTTCAGTTCCCAGCTGAAGAGCCTTCTGTACAGAGTCGATATGCCTTCCCTATGTCCTTGAGAGATTTAATTGACACTCTGGTTTCCTCACCCATCCCAGAGACATGTCATATGTGAATTGGTGATCCTCCAAATGGTCCATAGCTGTGCATGCTCTGTCTGAGTGTGGTTGTGCATGTGTGTCTGTGTTTGTGTGTATGTGTTTACAGTGTAAGTATGTGTTTACATGTTCTGAGAGTGCCCCATTGAGCATTAATTCCTCCTGAGTACTAGGACAAGCTGCAACTTCCACAAGACCGTATAATAGATTAAGCGGGTATTTGGGAAATGAACGGATAAACAAATAAATAAGTAGAGATATGCATACCTGTGCAACATAAACTAGCAGATGTAAGAAAAAACAGCTGTGCTGAGAGTTTAAACCAGCTGCTAAGAAAGCTGGTGCAATTATAAATTATACTGATTAGTTATATGGATTTTATGTATGCAGCTGAGAAGTGGATATTTTATTTAAGGCATCCAGGATTCAAATTCTAGCTGGGGTATTTGTTCTTGTTGTACCACTTCACTATCATTTGCATATAAGGTAGTCTGACAGTGTATCACATACACTGAGGCTATAATCTACTAATGAGTTTCATTGTATTATGGCTGTGGGTTTTAATTCCCTCAGTCTCACTCAAAAATTGCGCCACTCTGAGCAGGTCACTTATCAAGACTAGTGCTCCTAGGTCACCCCCCCCCCCCAAAGAGAGGCACTTATGCCAAATGGGTCTTAACTAGTTAAATTAATAAAAAATAAATACATAAAGATGGAATTAGGAGGTGACAAATTTAAAATGACTTTCAAACTATGGGGTTCCATGATGCTTTGTATATAAAGTAGTGTAGTAACATACCTGCATGCACTTCTGTTGGATCTTCTTTATGAGTAGCAGTTGATACCGTACCTGAGGCTGTCAGATGGCTCCTACTTTGATGTAGTGGGAAGCATGTAAAGCAGACAGGAGAAATTATACACATTGCAGACCTATGTGTCATGTTATTTGCACAACCATAGTCATTTCAGATTGCTATGGGTCACTTAACTGAAGTGGTTTACCAAATATTTTTTCTGTTCCTTGCAATTTAAAAACTAGGTAAATTTTCACACAGAAATGATTTATTTTCTGCAATTTTACAACTCTGCTAGCAGATAAAAACTTTAGGTAAGGTAAATGGTATTAATAACTAGTAGGAAACAGCACGTCTTTCTAGTCAGATACTAATATGTGGAGCAAACTAAAAGAGATAGCTTATAGCAAGGTGGATCAAACAGCTTTAGCAAATACGTTGGGAATACTAAAAAAATATGCTAAAGTCATACATCATGAGTTAATAGAGTGGCACAATATGACAGAAAAGGGCTATGTACAGTAGGATAGAGGACATATCCTCTTTATGTAAAACATAGTTTGAACGAGAATAAAAGAAAAAAATATGAATGTTCATTTTTTTACTATAAATTTTGGTTACAGTAATAATAAAGCCATTCACATAGCTGCTTATATGAATATTTTAGATCTCTGACTACTGGACAAGGACTCTTTTTTCTAGCCAAGTATCAGAAATTTACTGTGAACAGACAATGATTATGCGGTTTGCAGGCTGCCTTCTCTTTAGTCACTCAGCGCTTCTTCTTCTTTCGGCTTTTCCTGGTTAGGGGTCGCCACAGTGCAACTCCAGTCCGCTAATGATTGGCAGCAGATTTTTATGGTACCGAGGTGCCAGCTCAAAGCCCAACCTTCATTGAAGGCGTGCCCACTCAACGCTATCCACAGTGATATTTGGGGGCTGTACGGGAACATTTGATGATGCAACTAAAAGAAGGTACATCCTGTAAGAAATTTCATTTTTTACTCTGCTGCAGCTATTGACTGCAGTGGTGGTGCTGCGGTAGCATTGTCGCCTCACAGTAAGACATTGTCCTGTTCGATTCTCAGCTAGAGCGTCTTCTGTGTGGAGACAGGGGTGAATGGGCATACCTTCATTGAAGGTTGTGCATCAGGGCCGGTAACTCGGCACGTAAAAATCTACTGCCAATCATTAGTGGACCGGAGTTCTGCTGTGGTGACCCCTAACCGAGAAAAGCCGAAAGACACAACAACAACTCTGCTGCAGCTATTCTCGGGTTCAAAAAACTAAACAGAATGTTGCTGTCCATTGTAGAAAATAAACATATTCCTTTTAGCCAGTACTGTTTCCTTCAGTAAAATGATTTTACAAAAAATTATTTGCTCTGTGCCCTCAGATATGCTTCTGTTTTACTCACTCGGACATCTGTGCCTTCTGATGAATTAAGTATATTCTTGATTTGGGTAATTCAAACACTTTGTGAATTGTTATATCAGTGCATGTTTGGGGAGTATTTGGTGAAAACAGAACAAATAGCTTTAGTGCTTATAATGAAAGTTAGCCAGTCCATTCAGCATGTGAGTACAATGCATTCTGTAATCAGAGGTTTCATTAGGGACTGTAGCTAAGAGCAATATGTCATTATTTGCAAGCTCAATAAGTACTGAAAAACCTTAAAATAAACTATGGTCTGTCATATTTTACTTCAGATTTAATCAAGTATGACTAGGGTGATACATCATTTTACAATCCTTATGATTCCACAGAGACTGCATTTATGTCTAAAATTCCTGCCCGTTCATGCTGTAAGTACAAAATCCACCAAGAAAAATGCTGCAGTCACATGTAAATACTGTATGCAGTTTTCTTACGAATCTGTGGTTTTCAAGGAAACTGGTATAACACTTTCTAAAGGGCAATATCAAAACAGATGTTCTTTACTTTTTGTGAAAATATATTTTATTAGTTACAGTTTAATGTAAACAAAATAGCTCAGGAACTCCAGAATGTAATTCACAGCAGTTAATTAATGTTTTGAAAATACCAGAAATGTGCATAGGATCATAGAAAGTTACTAGGCTATTGGCACTGAGGCCCTTACAAGCCTAGCCAAGAATTTAGCCCATGTTCCAACAAGTCAGCACCCTATGCCACTGTCCAGCAGGGACACAGGTGGAATCCCAGGGGTGTGTTTTTCTGTTTCCCAGAAAATACACCTAGATTTTTTTTCACAGTCAGCTGCATAACTCTTGTACATTTTATTTTCATATCTGTTAAAACTAGAATAACAAATACATTTAATATCCTTCAAAATATGGATAGTTTTTTAACTGCTTGCATTCTGTGCCCTCTAAAGATAACTAGGTTTGCCAAAGTAGCACTATATGAGTATATACATACCACAGAAAGTTCCTGTTCTTTTCAGTAGATAACAGTCTCCACCTCAGTTACAATTTTTATTTGTTTTGCAAATAGAGAAATCAGACAATGACAATTAAGCTCAAAATGATTCAGCACTTCAAAGTGTTAAGTATTTACACCAATGATTATGGCAAGAACAAAGTTTGACCATATTTAGAATAAAAACACACACTGATCAGCAAAAACATTTAAAATAATTTAGTAGTTGGGCCAAAAACAAAATATTGACATATTTAGAGCTACACCCTAAATGATTACAGAAAATTTAAAAATATATGTGTGCTGTTGACTTCTTTCTTAAAATTAGGGAGGAAGTTACTGTCTGTTTAATGCAAGAGTCAAGTTTTCGTCAGTAATTTTCTTGCCTGCGCTCAGAGACAAGTCATTGCCGTGGATACTGTTCTGTCACTTAGGTTTCATAAGCACTACTATTACAAAAAGAGGTAATACACCATTACACAAACCCTGAGATACGCAAACTAACCACTTCCCTGTCAATGTGTACTATATATTCTTTCTATACTACTTTAAAACAATTCACATTAGGTGAGTTTGGGTACAAAGTTTACAGTGTTAACCATATTAAATCACTTAAAAGCAAATGTGAAGTGGTGACAATGAAGGAAAAGTTGTACAATGAAAGAACCACTCATTGTGTAAGTATCTGTTAATGATGGAAGATTAGGTGACATGAATGTATTGTCATGAGAGGTCCAGGAGCAAAATAATACTATTAATGCATGCTCAGTGTGTCTGTATCTGTCTACATAAACGCATACATATATATCCACATATATTTGTTCATTCTCCAATTACCCACTTAGTCCATTACAGAGTCACTAGGGAGCTGGAACCTATTCCAGCCCAAACTTAAACATACATACATATATGTACACACAAACACATGCATGTATGCGCTCATACACCAACACAGACACATGTATGTGTGCATGCACACACAAACACAGACATGCACACATGGTTGCATACACACTTACATGGGACATACACATAAGAGTATTTAGGGGACTAACAACTTACCTACAGGAATGCTGAATGAGAAGCCACTCACTGCCCAAGTTCCCCATTTGTTCCCATTGGAGTGAGTACTGAAGGAGGTACCCCCAAACTTATTGTAGAAACATTATGTGCAACCTTTAACTAGCCACTATCCCCCTTCATGCAGTATCCATCCTATGTAAATGAATATATCTTCTATATACTCATGTTAATGTGGGAGTATCATGAAACAGTATGCTGAAAAGTGTGGCGTCTACCAGAAGTCAGTCTTGATGCAACTGAATTTTGTATACACCCTTCCATGATGGGCAAGCATGCTATTAAGCATTTGTTCCTAGTTCCACTTAAAAAGCCCTCTGAATCCAGGACCAATAACTGCTCCTTGAGCACTAAGGGTAGAAATGGTTGTCCTGCCTTAGTACCAGATGACCAGGTCAAAGGCATTCTGTGGCAGAATACCGACCACTCTCCATCTCTGTCACACAAACATGTGCTACATATGTACCCACATGCACCTCTGTGTACATGCATACTTTAATGCACACACATATACTTGCCCTGAACATCTGTTATAACAATAAATCTTTCTTTTCTTCATAAAAAGGAAACAGCTTGTAGTTTCCATAACAGCACTACGGTGCCTATTAAAAATTGTATTATGTTTTAGAAATGTTAATTCTAAACTACAGCTAAAAATACCAGTCAGCACTGTTGGAAATTAAGCTACACTCAAAACAAAGACCCCTTTAATTGGTTTCAGAACCAAACATTACATCTTGACCATAATGTGGTCTTTATAAAATATGTAAAAATGACTGTGCACTTCAAGTCCCCTTGAAGACCTAGTGAGACATATAATTTCAGAAATAAACTTAACTAAAAAATAATTCAACCTAACTGATTATCCAGCACTCAGATTCATAGTACCTCTTTGAAAGAAAAAAAAAATTCACAGTACCTTGACAGTACCTAACAACCTGAAAAATGTAGTGCATCTTAGAGTTGTAGAATATCTTTGGGTGCAGTCTGTCCTGCTGTGTACTAGAATTTAACACTATGGCTTCTACATTAAAGTTTCTGCAAAGCACTCAGAAGCTCTAAATAACATTTCCCATGTGATTAATTTATAATGTTTCTACATTCTTTTTTTGTTTACACTGGGGAGCTTTTAGCATTGGAGCTAATAGGAATATGAGAAGGATTCCAGCATTTTTATTTAGTTCATCATATGGCAGGGGGATTTACAAAATAAAGTCTTGGCAAATGTTGCCAGACATTTTCAGCATACAGGCAAGAGCCTTGCAAAACACATTAGCAGCCTTGAGAAAAATATGGCTGATGTCCCCATGCATTGTGTGGGTATGTAGCCTTATTACTGCAATATTTACTTATGCTATACCACATTTCTTGTTTGTTGGTTTTCATGTTGTTGATCATCACTTTTCTGTTCTTTCATTTCTCAGAATGAATCATGCATTGCTGCATCTCTTTCTCCTGCTCACGGCTAAAATCTGGGTGAACTTCATTTTCACAATTCCTGTGATTTGCACCAAGTTCACTTGAACTTCTTCTGTATACACAGTGCAGTTTAAAAGCTATACGCCGAGATCTCTTTTTGTCCATGTACCCCAGAATGCTATAAGAACGATCATCAGAATCATGGTGTAGGTAGCCAATTCATCATGACCCCATTCTTGTGTAAAAGCACATGAGCTAGGCCAGTTCTTTCCTCTGCATATGGAATCTTTCTGCCTGTGAGTGCGAAGAGCTTGTATCCTTAAAGGAAACAAAAGATGAAACTGAAGCATTTAATTCACAGTGAAATAACAGAAGTTTATTCTTTTTTCAATATATAACAGCATCCATTGTGCTTGTAGCACTTTAATCGTAGAAACAAACATTTTCTCCAGTGCCCAATCTTTAAAACAGGTTCAAAACTAAACAAATGCGGCAACAGCTAATTCCATCCCAAGTCCCCCAGTTAGTTAATACACTTTTACAAATAGTAACAATGCACATCATCCTTTTCTGGAAATTGAACAATACTCCTCAAGTAAACTTGCATTTAGCTATCTCCTAACCAAAATTCTCCTGAGATATTACTTTACTAAAAGGAATAATCTAGGAGATCTAGGATGCAGTAAGGCACCTATGCATTGAAAACAAGTAAATCCTTCTAGGAAATCTTGTACGCAGCTAGATGCCCATATATTCAAATCATGTAAAATTTTAAGAAATAACAGTTGTCATACATTGTAGGAGAGTGTTAATATGCTTAAATTACATAAACATAGTACAGAGTCAGGCAGTTCCTTTCCTGTTTGGATTATAGCTAATATTGTTATACCATAGTTAAAATATGATAAAACACTGTCATAACTTGGTGTGCATTTTTCTCTTACAAAGTCCAGCTTTAATTATGCAATATTTTGAAAAAAAGGTACCTACATGCATTTAACATTGAATTTAGTATAGTATTAGTCAAATGCTTTGCAGCATGTTAAAAAAAAAAACCTTCCTAGATTTTTTGCCAGGATGTTATTTTCAAGGATAGTATATTCATTTCTGCTTATATTATACTCAGTACTGGACCAGAGTCAGTACTTTCATTATAAATACAAGGTAAACCCAGAGTTATTCAAAGGGCCAAGTAAACAAAAACCGAGTCATTTAACTGCTTGCAAAAACCCCTGGCAAAACAGTAAGTCTTTATGTTTATATTATCATTTCCTTAGTTTACTTTTCATTATAGTTTCATGTTGTATTCCTGCACTCTTGTTTAACAACTCCAGTGGAATAGTTTCTAAAATTCCCTCACCTTCTTCAGGCTTTAACTCCTTGGCTAGCTTTGATTTTAGCAACCATTTCCTTTGCAAGAGAACCACCAAATTATTATATTTTGTATTCATTATCTGGGTTTTTTAACAACCAAAGTCAAATAATAATAATAATAATAATAATTTCAGTAGATTGCGTATACTTATGTAATGATTCTGTCAAAATGAAAACTGTCTTGACAGTAAATGTTACAGGCAAGATGGTATATATGAAACTGTTATGTATAACAAATTAAGAATAGGTTGCTTAACCGTACTTGATGGTTTTGTGCAGTTTGTGGATCACTACATACAGATTCATGAAGATGTCAGTACAGAACAAGTAATTATTTCATTTCTTCTACCAACTGACTGTTATTGATACTACTACTATTCTTTTTAGTACACCTAACATAAAATCATATGACAACTGTCCAGGCATGAACTGCCAAGTATGAATAGCCAAAATAATATACATATGGTAAATTTATGGTTAAGGAGGCTTTGTACCCTTTGAAGGGGTATAATTATTTGGCAGGTTTGGAGACACAATTTCACACAAAGGAGAGGAAATATTTTAAAAATGTACTTCTGTTACTCTCTGCGTATATAAACATGCATACTTCTATTGGGCTACTGCTGTGTCCTGATAAGCAAACTTAAATAATATACTTCAGACCTACTGTAATGTACACTGTTTAGTAGCTTATGTTTATTACCATTTAAAATACTGACAAGACCATCACTGCACTTGCAAGGAGCACTTTTCTTCTTACACAATGACTCATACTGTTATAGATTAAATTACAATATTTCAGCACAAAGTGTTACCCTCAAAAGGATTGTATAACAGTATATTTCTAACAAATCAGGTAAAACTATTTGTTATATGTGTGTACTTGTGTGTGGGTGTGTGTATTACCATACCTCTTAACTCTACAGATTTTCACAGAATGTCCAGATTTTTGCCTCATATATTTGTTCTATTTCTCATAAAATTGTGGTTTTCTGGCAAATCAATGGCAAATCATTGAGGATTGAAGTCAGAAAATAATGACAGCTATTTGAGTTTCAGATGTCATACCCTTCAGAAAATGTATGTTAATGTAAAACCTGTTATTCTATAAACTTTCTAAGTTTGTAAGAGCAATATTTAAAAATTGTCCCTGTTTTTTTGGTCTTCATCCCCCAATTATGTATGGATTTGTCCATCTTTTTTGCTCTAAGATGTTGAGAGGTATGGTTAGCAGATCTCTCTCTCTCTCTCTCTCTCTCTCTCTTTTGACAAAACAAACTCCAGTTCTGTGATCCTCATACGAGGAGCCACACAATACTTCTTTGGTCCCACTGCATAGTTAGGTAGTCTTAAAAGTGGGGCGCAGTAACTGCTGAAGAAAAATATTTCAAAACAAATATTAAGGCAACAACATTAGATAACAAATCTAAAGGAAAGTTCAGTAACGTAAAAACTGTTAGCAGTTAATGAAAAAGACAATTTTCTTCAAGTACAATATAATGAGTGAGGCTTGTTAGTTTTAAAAGCATCTTTTAAAGACAGGGTAGTGTAGTTGTGTGGTAAGCAAGATACTCAGAAATGCGTGCCTAGACTACAACACAGAAACTGATGCTGCCTGTGCACTATATCAGAATGATTTATTTTGGAAATATGAGCTACAACATGGGTTTGGAAAACTGTTCTTCAGCTTTATAGAAATTATTCATATTCACTGTCACAGCTGTTAACTTATTAACACAGGAAATGGGCACTAAAATAGTCAGGAGTTCGTAGGTTACTAGGCTAGCGTTGCTAGATCCCTTACAAGTCTAGCCATGTTAATCCCAAGTATCCCCATTTCTTTTTTTTGCATAGTTTGCAGAAAGAATTTATGAACAGAATGGGTCTGTGATCAACACCAGCTACCCCTCTCCATGTGGGACATGGGTGCCACCCCAGAGGCAAATTTGTGGTCTCTCATCTAAGTAAAGGCCTAACACTATAGATGAGTACTAGATTAACTGGCACTGTAGGCCACTTTAAACCTAGCCAGTTACCCCATATGAGAATCAAACCCTACACCTTGCATCTGCAAGGTAAACACCTTAACCATTATGCCAACCTCCCAACACAAGATTATATCACCCCAGGTGAGACTTGAACCCACAAGCCCTGGTTTAGGAGGCCAATGGTTTATCCATTAGGCCACTGGGGCCTAATTTTAAAGAGGACAGAAACTGAGTACATTGCATACATTAATCTTCTGAAGAATAAATCCTTGGCTGTAGCAAATAACTTTATGTGTGACTATAACCATTGTTATTTTGCTACAAACTGTACATTTTATGATGGACAGAGTAAAACTCTTATGCACATACCAAGAAAATGCCAGAAAATGAGGGACACCTAAAAAATATGCATTGTCCAAATGTAAATGCGTCATTTCATTTTCTTAGGCTCCCAACAAAACCTGGAAGGAAATCTGAAGACTATGTGAATGTTATTATGTGCACATAAATCTGTGTGCACCCATATATGCTCTTCTGAATATAACTTTAGTTGTGCATGTGATCACAAGTGCACAAATGTATTTTCTGCCTGTATGTGGTCTTCTGAGTATAACTTAAAAAAAATATATATATATATATATATATATATATATATATATATATATATATATATGTATTTGAGATGCGTGCCATCTGAGTGAGCAGAGTTTCAAACAGAAGGCAACTGAATTACACTTCCGAACCACATTGTTAAAGTTAAAATGTTGTCATGTGTTTCCTTTTAAGTTTATCTTTTTTTTCTGTGCTTGGCTGCTGGGAGTTGCAGCTCATCCAAGTAACAAAGTAATAAAACAGCTGTTGCCAAGAGCTGTCTTAACCTCCATCATGAGCTGTTTGCATTTTCACATTTAAAACTGTAGCAATGTGTATATTTTACCATAGAAGGAAAACAGCGTCTACATTAAATTTACCACATACATGCCCTCTGACATGAGACGATAACTTGCACATGTTCATTTTTAATTTTTAAAACAGAGCGAGTGAAGTGTTATGCCTGACAAAGAAAAGATATGCACAAATTAAATTAGGTTCTTCATTCTGTACTTCAGAATGGTTGTCAGCTGTACTTAAAGTAGGTCTCTGACTGATAAATTTATGAAATTTACTTCTACATGTTATTATGCATTTGGAAAAAGAGCTTGTCAGGAAGAAAATAAAGCTTATCTAAACATTGTATCAGTTTTACTCAGTCCAACTCACCTTCTTGAGGAATTCATTCTGAGTTCTATAGTTCACAGCTGCTGCTACCAAGTCTGTGCTGGTATTTTCACTTTCGGTAAGGTTTGTTTTGATTTTCCAGCCCACCAGATTTTTTTTTTTAGGACAGACAATTAAAATGAGTAAAAAGAGAAAACAATTTCTCAGTATTTGTTGGAATTCTCTGAGCTCTATCACCCTTAAGCTTTACCAATATTCTGGTCATCTGCTTTTATAGGCAGCAGTCACTGAGACAGCATCTCATATCCTGTGGGCATGCACAGAGCTGGCACCTCGTTTCCTGTAGGCATGCACGTCCACCTCAGTTCTGCTGATCTATATCTGACCAGGGCAGTGTGCGAGAAGCCACTTCCACCTTCTCTGTAAGAAACAGATGCTTTTCCTTTTGAAAGAGTAAGCAAGTTTATACTGACAAGCCAAGAGAAAATGATGAATGTGTAAGTCAGTTTTCCCTTCTGAAGCAGCAGTTACACAGAAACACTATGATCTGACCAAGTAAATTCCTAAGATGTGCACTTTTCCCTAGGGATTATATTACATTAAACTGTACAGTCCATATTGTATGAGTTTTCCTTTTCAGCATACTTAACCCTTCACTGCTATGCAGTTTTAATGAAAATCAAGATGATATCTTATTTTGAAATGAGTTTAATGTTGCCTTTCTCATGGCAAGAGTTCAGTGCAAAGGCTTTTCTACTGTCCAAATTTCACAGTGATGGCAGCACGTTGTGTGAGGTACCTTGTTACAAATTAATTCATTTTCTGATTACTTGCTTAATCCAATGCAGGGTTCTGAAGGAGATGGAGTCTGTGGGCACTGAATAAGACAAGGCAATGAAACTCACCCTGAATGGGATACACACGCGCACACACACACACACACACACACACACACACACACACACACACACACGCACAGAAAATTTCAGAGGGGCTGCCAATTCACCTGCTGCAAATCTTTGCTTTCTGGGGAAAACCAGAGCATCCAGTGGCATCCCTCCTGGACACAGAGAGGACATACAGACTTCACATAGAAGGTAACCCAGGCAAGAACTGAACTGGAAAACAAAGCTCTGTGATGCAGAAACAATAACTGGTACACTACTAAATGTGCAACACTATTGAAAACAACTAATAAAAGAAAAACAAAGCGTGCAATTTAAGATTTTCATTTAGAAATCCACAGCCCATTAGACAGCTCATGTGTCCAGGAAGATAGGAGTTTTCTGTATTACTGTTGCACATTTCCTGATGGTAGCAGTAAGTAGTAAACTTTCAAAATTAATTAAGGAATTAATTAATTGAATTTTTTTTTTTTTTTTTTTTTTTTATCAAAAGAAAAAATGAGCTCCTCGGCCAGGTGGTGAGCTAGGTCAGAGCTTTATAGTATTCCAGTGTAAATGATGAGATGTTATTTATTTATTTACATGTGTAAATACGCAAGTATGTATGTTTGTTTGCTTGTTAACTGAGGCAATGGCCTGAGGCAAAATGGACAATTTTTAGCCACACACCAGGATTTACAGAAGAATGAAAACAGAGAAGTGACATAGTACAGTGAATAAGAATTTCAGAAAGGTACAATATCAAATTTGTGACTCACCTCCACTCATTATTTGGGTTTAAGAAAACTCTTCCAGAGCATTTTCCCAAGGAAGTAGCACATGCCTACTTTAAGAACAATGGTTAACAACAAAAGCACCCATCTTTACAACATATGTGCAACACTCTTGATAGCCTATCACTGCTGAGAATTAATTATTAATCCTTGTGTATATATATTCTATATTTTGTATATAAAACTTGACTTCTTGTATCTCTTCCCATGTGTTTACCACACTTTTCTTTCTTGATACTTTTCTGTCTTTTTTATTTGTATCTGTTTTAAATAAACTGTACTTTATTAATAACCTTCTAAGGCCACACAGTAATGCATTGCACTACATTGTGTTACCTCTACATGCTGTTGTTAGAAAAACTGTATTGCTGCCTATATACCCAGGTCGGGTCTATATTAGAACATCGAAGTTTCAAAACTTCGAATGTTCTAATATTGACCCCTATTCAACAAAAGCTGAAAATATTGAAGCAACAGAAAAATTATTTTTTTCCTAGGGAAAGAATTTGGTTGTCCGTTTCTGTTGCTTCGGTATTTTCAGCGCTGTGGTGGAAAGTTACGGGTTGGGTTAAGGTAAGTGTACGATTGAGTGTGGGTTAGGTTAGTTAGGGTTAGGGTGCAGGTTAGGTACGTGTACGATTGTGTGGACGTGAGGGTTAGGGTGGGTTAGGTGAGTTAGGATTAGGGTGTGGGTCAGGTAAGTGTGCGATTGTGTGGACGTGAGGGTTAGGGTGGGGTAGGTGAGTTAGGGTTAGGGCGCAGGTGAGGTGAGTGTGCGATAGTGATGGACCTTAGGATTAGGGTTTAGGTTAAGGTAAGTGGATAGTTAGCGGTGTGTGTATAGTTTAGTGTAGGGTTAGGTGTAAGATTTTAGGTGTATGTGTGTGGATTGCTGGTTGTTTGGTGTGCTTGTGTTGTGTGTATGTGTTTCAGAACAGAAATTTTTTTCCCTAGGAAAAAATTCGCTGTTCTGTATGTTCGAAGTTTTCAGCTTTCCTGAATAGGGGTCGATATTAGAACATTCGAAGTTTTGAAACTTCAATGTTCTAATATAGACCCACCCAGGTCTTGGTTGAAAAGGGTCTCCAGACCAGACCGCTTACCCAGTTATGGAAAAACAAACAAAAAAATAAATAAATAAAATTAATAAATATAAATAAAGTACAGTTTTTATAAATAAGGTTCAGAAAAGATTTGTAACAACAATAAATGAAGCATACAGAAACATATTATGAATACATATTTACCACAGCACAAGATTACTTATAACATTACTGTAGTTTTTTATTTGGGGGGGGGTTGGGATATGAAAAAAGCTCCATAAAGTAGACTTTTGTCAAAACCTATTAGATGATGTTACAAGAGATAATTATCTTGGTTAGTCTAGGCTACTGAAGGTGTATGTAGGAGAAGCAAGTAGCACTTTTCTGTGGAAAGTTTATTAAGTTTTCATTGACTTTGCCGTAAAGAGATAAGTTACACACGTCAGCAGGGACGCAATCCTATAATCTCAGTGTCAGAACAGAGAAGCTATGTTCCATCACTCAGAGTGGGTTAGAAGGCATAGCTTCAAAATTATTTCTCCATGTTTGCAGTTGCACAGGTCATAGTTCATAGGTTCTACAAAAATCTGACATTGGGGGACTCTCAACAGCAGGGAACTGCAGGGAGTTCCTTTTCATTACCCAGCGAGACTCTCTTTTTTTCCTTTTTATCCCTACAACTGAGGCAGAATGTGTCTTGCTGTGCAGACTATGGTATCACTCACCACATTAGCAGAGAATGCTAAAGTCCACTGCCCTTCAGCTCCTTCTGACTCTATAGTTTGGATCTCTGCCCAGGGGGTTCGTTGCAGAAAAGTTCCAATACCCAGTTCATAGAAAATTCCAGCCATTAAAGTGTTTTTATCAAAAGTCAATACTCATACTGTCACTGGCTGGAATTACAGCACATCATTGAACATTCAAGAGTTTTAATCTAGATACCCAAAGACACATGCAAGAAAAGCTAGAGGCCTATTTTACATTCTGTAAGATGGGAACTTTCAACAGTACCCTGTGCAAGGATCAGTAAGAAACCCTTTACCCAGTCCCAGAGTACTGCTAGAGAAAGAAGAAGGTAAAAGACAGAAAGATGAGACATCAGGCTTACTCTGCTAGATTTAAGTCCAACCCTAAGATGATCTCACAGTCCTCGTATGTCACCAATTCTCCATCACCTAAAGAGAAGATATGTTCATGTCCATTCTCTTCCTTTGTGGAAGATGAGAAGGAATTAATAGGTACAGCCCTTTGGAAGGTACATGTCAATACCATCCTTTCCATATTCACTCCTGTAGGTTACTTACTACTGGGATGAAATCATATAGAAGTCACCTGAGCCGTTTTGTGCATGCTGAGTGGTATCACTAAAGACCATGGATTCTTCTCCTCAGGCCTTGGGTTCACTGAGTTCTCCCACGTTAACAAGGCTCATGGGACAGTCCCAGCTGCTGGACATGAGTACTTATTAAGTGTCTGGTGAAATCTGTACTCACAGACATAAACATGCACTGTCAAAGAACAGAAGGTGATGCCAGTGCCAAATCCTGTGTAGGCCACTCCAGCCTTAGCACCATTTTGATGGGCATATCCCCAAGCCCTGGTACAAAGCTGCTGAATCTCAGACACTTGCCTCTCCCTCAGCCTGTGGGCTTCCAGAAGCTGTAGTTCCATCCATCTTGTAATTGGGTTAGGAAGTCTCTCCCATACTCTCTGTTTCAAGGGAGTGGGATAAACAGAGCCCAAATGCCCTTACTTTCAGGAAAGATAAGGACAAGTCCTCCCCTCCCTAGATCTTCTTCCCTGGATGCTCCTTCCTTTGAGGTGAACCTAAGGCTAATGAATTCCTTTATGGATAGGCCTGAAACATGCAGTGGCACTCCCAACAAGGCGTACCTTTGAGTTTCGGGGAGGAGGAGGAGGACATTTGGGCCATCTCACCCATTGACCCCATGCTGAATGACCCTGTCTTTGTAATGTGGGGCATCTGGATACTTCCTTATGTGTGGTCAAGAAAGCATTCACTCTGTATGAGCTACCAGCTGCTAAATGAGACCCTCTCTAGGCATCCTGTAATCTGCTACTTTGTGATCTCTGAAATCAAGAAGATGTCCCTGAGATGCCAGCATTTTTCCAAAATATTATCTGATATGCAGTCTAAGGAACTGGGTAGGGTGGGCAAGAAGATATTTTTCTCTGTCACACTGGGGCTCAGATCCCTCATCAGTCTGACTCAGGTGACCCATTCCAGTGGCACAAAGAGATAAAGCCCTGACTGCACCCCAGATGACCTGTGTTCAGCTAGTATCACAGAATATGGAGAAACCAGGTGGGAAACAATGGGAGGGAGCAGCTGATGCCAACATCAGCAGGAATGTATGTGTGACACCTGCAGTAGTGCCAGTACTGCAAGAGGTATACAGGCTGCCAAGGGGGTGAGGATAGGACAGTCTGCAGAATCTTCTGACTGGTCCACACTCTAACACCTGACTCTTGCCTCCACTGGGCTGGAGGACTTTTGTTCCAATGTTCAAATTCAATCATATCTAGATTTAAATTACTCGCTTCTGTAAATCCTTCCATATAGTTCATAGCTAGAATCTTTTTCCATAACATTTTAACTCTTCTATATCCTAGAAAAACATGTTCACTAGTTTCAAAATCACCGCAACATAAACAAACTTATCTTTTTTGCTTTTGTGAAGCATATTCGCCTTTACAGGTAATCTTTGTACAGTCAGCCTCCACGAAAAATCTTGGCAGTCTATCATGCCCTTACATCTTTCCATTCTTGCATTTATAGCACTCGTTTTTTCCTCTATTTAAATCCTTGCATGGACATAACCTATAATACTTTTCCATAATCGTTATACAATTCTTTTCTCCCATTTTCAGTCACTTTTACATTTATTTTCAAAAGGACAGTTTTATCTTGATAACTCTCCATTTCTTTATTACAACAAACTCTCCTTTTTTAAATAAAAAATGTCACCATTCTGTTTTGTACTTCAAACCTAATATTTGTGTTAATAGAAAAACCTCATTATCCTTTAAACATTTCATTACACCATATAAATTTAATGATGCAGCATAAACTATTGGATTTATTAAATCTTAAACCTCATTTTTCTTTACTCATATATAAGACCCTCACTTTTAACTGGCTTCAACCTACATTCCCAAATAAAGGAAAAATTATATTATATATTTCGTACTACAAAGTCAAGGGAACACTGAAAATACTTGTTACATAAGTAATTCTGGATAACAATATGGCATTAATTAAGTATACCTTTTTTCTAAACAAAAGCCTAAAAGACTTCTAGAACACACACGTGTGTTTCATTTCCTCTATTTTTTCTTTCCATATTGTTTCTACAATTTCTTGCTTTTCAAAATGAATTCCAAGAACTTTAATTTTGTTATATTAAATTTAATTCCACCAATCATCCCCTCAACTCCTAAATGTCAACTTTTGCCTTTGTTTATTGAAAATCCTGTTATCTGAATAATCTCATACAACTGCTTTATCAGTATGTTCATATATAACCCTTTTGTAAAAATAATATCATTCGCATAAGTCAACAAAATAGGCATTTTTATCCCTTTGTTAGAAATATAACTCATTGTTTCCAACTTTCTATTCATGTATGTAGACATCACATTCATTACTAATACAAATAATGTACCACTCAGTGGACAAGCTTGTCTAATACCCGACTCTTAATGTATATATTCACTTAAGCACCCATTTACCATTGCCTTCACTATAATTATACCTATATGCAGTAACAGAAATATTTTAAATTTTTTTTGCTTATATTATAGACTTCAAGTATATCTCATAATACAGAATGATAAAGTTAATCAAAAGCTTTACTTAAATCCCCAATTACTTTCACCTGAGCATTTCTATGCACTAGTTCCCTAATTATTAATAACAAATCTTGCACCCTTTTACCTTTTATACCAAATATATATTCATTTACAACTTTGCTTACTTTCTGTATCATCTTTTTTGTAAAATTTTCATAAAACGTTTATAATCTGTGTTATTTAATACTATCGGTCTCCAATTCTGTAGTTATCGCTT
Organism: Protopterus annectens; assembly: GCF_019279795.1. Classification (NCBI taxonomy): domain Eukaryota; kingdom Metazoa; phylum Chordata; order Ceratodontiformes; family Protopteridae; genus Protopterus; species Protopterus annectens. The sequence goes on along the minus strand of NC_056745.1, from coordinate 1,042,226,641 downwards.
CTCCCCTTTTTTCCATATAAATTGAATAACACTCCCACATAACTCTTTATACATAAAGCCTTTGTTTAACTATTCATTTAATACCTTTACAAACCATTTTTGCTCTACAGTCATATTTTTACACATCCTGTGTTCTCTTCCATCTGCTCCTGCTGCCGTATCTAAATTTGCAATTTTCAACACCTTGTCCAGTTCATCTATTATTATTTCTTTTTCCAAATCTTCACTGTCCTTGTCAGAAAATGCACATACCTTCCATTCCTTCCATGTTTTTATACTCTTCCCTTTAAATAATGTATTAATATATTCTTTTACAATCATAATGTTCTCGTGTATTATGTACTGTACCTGATGAATCCTTCATTTCTCTCATGGCACTATTATTCTCTTTAATTATTTTACTTAAATATGGTGTGATTTCTACTTTTCCCTTGCAGGAAGTATCTTTGTTTATATGACAAATGTTAATTTTGTTCCTATTCAACTCATATAATTCCTGTTCCTTAATAAAGACGTTTTCATATTTTTTTCTAGACAATCAATAGTCTCATAACATAACTTCTTATACTTTATTTTCTTCATATATATTTTTTCTATTTCCATATCACATAACTCTTTTTATATTTCATTTTAAAACTTAACCACCACTCAAACTAATCTTTGTAAAGTTCTTTCATCTCTACATAATCCTACCATAACTTCATAACATATTCTTTCCCTATAACATCCCATTTCACCTTGTTCACCCTTTTTAGACGTTTCCCTATGTTTTAGGCTTGGAATTTCCTTTTATTGAAATCCAAATTGCCTCATGGTCTGAAAATCCAGTCATTAAAGCCATTTCTTTTACTACTGAAAAACTTTCAGACAAAATAAAATAATCTATTTCTGTTTTTCTAACTCCCGTTCTATATGTCCATGTCTTTAAATTCCAAATTCTTAACTGTCCATATTTTATAATGTCCTATTCTAGTTTAAAATCATATGCCTTCTTATCCTGTTGTCTTAATTGCAATTAAAATCCCCTGCTGCAATAATCTCCATATTAACTGCTATATATTGGATAATATTTCTAAATATTTTTTCTCTCCTTTTTTGTTACAAATCCCTGCCACACTTCTGTTTGATAACTTTCTATTGAGACAAGAATCTAATATCTTCTAAGATAATGATATCACCCTCTTGATTTTTACACCACTCCAAAATCTCTAAAACTATTCACATTAAGTGTGAAGACTTTGCAAGTAATTCTACCTTAAAGTAATATTTATTCAACCTTTCCTTTCTTTTTTTTTCCTTTTTAAATCCCTTTGTAACTTTCCGGTTTCCTCTCCTACATTCTTTTACCAACAGAATTTATTTTTTTCTTAACTATATTCCATATCACATCACCACTATCGCTCAACCCTGATTCTCTTTCTTCTTTTTTTCTCTATTAAGTTCATCCTGCATGCTAACATTTTGTAAAACTAGTTCTCTATCCATAGTTTCTATTTGTGTTTCAGTATTTCTAGCTCTTTTTGCTCCACTTCACTCTTTTGATCTGGCTCGGTTAATATTTCTGCAATATCTACCTCCATCTCTTTTCCTTTTCCTTCACATTCCCCAAAATGTCCCTTTTTATTGCATTTGTAATATCTTTTAAAATCTCTATCTACTTCAGTCCTGAATTGTATAGTAATCTTTTTCTTCATCTCTCTATAAAAAGTTTTAAATATGTACACACTCTATGGCATACTGTTTTTCTTCTTTTCATATTCTTCAAAAATGTTTTCCATTATCTGACCAGTCTCAAAATTAATGTCACAAAAAGTCTCTTTTATATATATATATATATATATATATATATATATATATATATATATATATATATATAAGCGTTTACCTTACTTGCTTTAATTTCTAATGGTGAAATTACTTCATCCCTTACCTTTTATCTGTCCAGCTCAGTGTCTTCCTTTTTCAAAATATACACTGTAAAAAGTCTCTTGTTTTTTTACACCAGTAACTTCTTTCTTATTCTCTACTCCCAAATTCACCGTCTCCGCATATGATTTCTCCTTTATGACCAGCTCTTCATCCTGTTGTATTTTCTCCATTATGTCTTGCCAGGACATACCTTTACCACTTTCTAGTTCACTCGTTCACTAAATCCAAAAGTAACTCATCCTGCAACCCTTCTGACTGGAGGATTGTTCATAGGTTCATAGGTTCATACTAGGCTATCTGCCCTAGGGCATTTATAAGCCTAGCCAGAGTATGTTTGGCTTTCACCACCCATTTTAAATTAATTTTGCTATGCCCTTTTTCGAGGTTAGTATACTGTGCCTCTGTCTAACAGTGACACAGAAGTGATACCCGGGGTAAACCTACGATCTCCCATCCACTCATCAAGATTCCTCTTGAAAAGAGTCAATGAGGGACTCTGCCTAACCTGGACTGGGATTTTATTCCAGAGTGAAGGGAGCCTCTGGGTTATGAATCTGTCCCTCCAGCATGTCCTATTTATTTCAGTGCTGAGGTTCAAGTCTCTTGAGCGTGTAGCTCGATGGGATTTGGATTTTTGAGGTGCAGCATGTCCCTTAATTCGGGTTGGACATGGCCTTATACGTCAGGCACAGGTCACCTCTGAGCAGGCGGTATGCCACTGAGTAGAGCTGGAGTTTCTTTAACCGGGCAGCATATGGCATCTGTTTGAGCCCTTTGATCCTCTTGGTGAGGTACTTTTGGGGTCTTTCCAGTTGCTGCAGGTGTTTGGTAAGGTACATCCCAAAAGGGGCATTGTACTCAATTATGGGCCTGATGAGGGATGAGTAAAGAGGCACGATGACCGTCCCTAATCTAGATGTGCATCCCTTCATGATTAGGTGGGCTATATAAAATGTTTTTCTAACCACTTTGGCCACGTGGTTGTCAAATGAGAGATTGCTATCAACTTGGGTCCCCAGGTCCCTAATTACTTCTTCTGTACTTAATGGATTACCACCTATGTGGTAATTTGTGGGCACTTTGTTTTTGCCAAAGGGGATGACTATACACTTTTTGGCGTTTAGCTTGAGGCCATGGCTCTGGCACCAGTTGTCTGTTTCTACGAGGCCCTTTTGGAGGATGCTTGTGTCGGCTGGAGAGTCGATTATGGCACCCAGTTTGCAGTCATCTGCGAACTTGGTCAGCCACAGTCCTGCCGTGTTGGCCTGTACCTCCGAGAAATATATACCAAACAAGAGAGGTCCCAGGACTGAGCCTTGTGGGATGCCACTTGTAACTGGTTTGGAGTCTGACATGGCTCCAGCAATTCTAACCATGTGGGTTCTGTCCTTGAGCCAGTTTGCAACCCATCTAGTGACATAGGGGTTTATATTTAAGCTGGTGAGCTTATCTATAATGCCCGAGTGGGGTATTGTATCGAAGGCTTTTGCGAGGTCCAGATAGGCTGTGTGGACCACCTTCCCTTCGTCAATGGCCTTGGTGACTGTTTCAAAGAAGTCAACCAGGTTTAGAGGCAGGATCTGCCCTTAACAAAGCCAAACTGGGTAGGATCCAGTGTCTGTAGGTCCCCAATATCTTTATTTATGAGGTCCATGATGATCCTTTCCATAGCTTTGCAGACCAAGCTAGTCAGGCTTATGGGCCGATAGTTTCCAGGGTCCGTTGAGGCACCACCTTTGTGGAGAAGGACCACTGTTGCTGTACGCCACTCTTTGGGTACATATCCTGTAGTAAGGCTGAGATTGAACAGTAGTTTTATGTTTGGGTTTAGCTCTTCTTGGAGTTCATGTAGGATGCAGCCTGGGACACCGTCTGGTCCCATTGATGCTGTGTTTTTTGCTTTGGAGAGGGCGGCTCCCACCTGAGCATCTGAGATGTCAGGGGGGCAGCACTCTGCTGGGATAGATATTTGCCCTTTTGGTGGGGAGGGATTGTGACAACACACTCCTGTGCTGAAACCTCATGTCTGAAGAGATTCTCTTAAAAAATCTCCTCCAAATCCATCACCAACTTCATTATATCAGTATTACCCTTTTGAGAAATTTTGACCATGTTCTCTTCTTTTTTGATGCCTTTGTTTGCAGACTAGCCTGCCTGTACCTCCTTGACCTTTACTTCCGACCCATAAGCTGCCCTATCATACTAATTTGTAGAGGAATCACCTTTTTCTCTGCCATAGCCTTTTCTGACCTCTGTATACTCCATTTCCTCTCTGTTTCTCTGAGCCACCTTCATGCCAGGACTGGAAACAGAAAGTGTAACTTCATACAGTGTGTCAGTATGCAAAGAGTAGAGAAAGTTCCACTGATGCTCTGGCCAAAATTCTCCTAGTAGTATAATTATAATTTCGGGTCTCCCCCCTGAAAAGATGCTAGTAGCATAGTGGAACTAACCTAGTCAACAAAGGAACAAAGACTAAATAAATAAATACACACTCACACACACACACACACACACACACACACACACACACACACACTTGAAAAATCTCCTTCAAATCCATCACCAACTCCACTACATCAGAATTATCCTTATGAGAAATTTTGACCATGTTCTCTTCTTTTTTGGTGCATTTGTTTGCAGACTAGCCTGCCTGCACCTCCTTGACCCTTACTTCCAACCCATAAGTTGCCATATCATACTCATTTTTAGAGGAATCACCTTTTCCTCTGCCATAGCCTTTTCCAACCGCTGTACACTCCATTTTCTCTCTGCTTCTCTGAGCCACCTTCATGCCAGGACCAGAAGCAGGAAGTGTAACTTCATACAGTGTGTCAGTATGCAAAGAGTAGAGGAAGTTCCCTGATGCCCTGGCCAAAATTCCCCTAGTAGTATAAATATAATTTCTGGTCTCCCCCCTGAAAAGATGCTAGTAGCGTAGTGGAACTAACCCAGTCAGCAAAGGAACAAAGATTAAATAAATACATATGCACATACACACACACTATAGATATATATATATATATATATATATATATATATATATATATATATATATATATATATATATATATATATATATATATATATATATATATATATATATATATATATATATATATATCTATAGTGTGTGTGTGTGTGTGTGTGTGTGTGCATATATCCCATGGTGGTGGTGCTGCGGTAGCATTGTCACCTCACAGTAAGACGCTGTCCGGTTCGATTCTCAGCTAGAGCGTCTTCTGCGTGGAGACATGCGTGAATGGGTTTACCTTCGTTGAAGGTTGTGGGTCAGGGCTGGTAACTCGGCACGTAAAAATCAACTACCAATCATTAGCGGATCGGAGTTCCACTGTGGCGACCCCTAACCGGGAAAAGCCGAAAGACACAACAATATATATATATATATATATATATATATATATATATATATATATATATATATATATATATATATATATATATATATACACACACACACACAATATATATATATATATATATATATATATATATATATATATATATATATCTAACTCTGGGCAAACTGGGACCAACTCCTTAGCTCAACGCTTAGATCAACTTATCCACACCCCACCAGACCAGTGTTCCACACCTGAAGTCATCTCCTTGTACCACAGTAAATATCCCAAACAGAACCAACAGCCTCAGTAAGAAGCTGAGATCCCTTATAAGATAACTCCAAAGCTAGCTATGAAAACAAAATCGCCACTAAATCCAATGACAACCACAAAGCATTCTATAGCTATGTCAAGAATCTAGATGGCAACACCCAGATCTGCTCTGAGTTACAGCACAAAGGCATGAAAATTACAGAACCAACTGGTAAAAGCTGCACTCTCTAAAGCCAAAAACACAGCATCCATGGGACCGGACAACATCCCAGGCTGCGTTTTACACGAACTTCAGGACGAACTCCCCACTTAAGCACCATGTTCAATAATAGCCTCGCATCAGGCTTTGTGCCCACTGAATGGCACACAGCAACAGTTATCCCACTCCACAAAGGGGAAGCCACCACTGATTCCGGGAACTATCGACCTATTAGCCTGATGAGCCTGGACTGCAAGGCCATGGAACGTATCATCATGGAACTCATAAACAAAGACATTGGTAACCTCCAAACTCTGGATCCCACCCAGTTTGGGTTTGTGAAATGCAGATCATGCCTTCTGAACCTGATCGACTTCTTTGAGGCAGTCACCAAAGCCGTGGATGAGGGTAAGGTGGTTTACACAGCCTATCTTGACCTTGCCAAGGCTTTCGACACAATCCCCCATTCTGGAATTATAGCTAAACTCACTAAACTAGGTATAAATCCCTATGTCACAAGATGGGTTGCCAACTGGCTCACTGACGGAACCCACACTGTAAAAGTTGCAGACTCCAAATCTGAACTCAAGGCAGTGACAAGTGGAGTGCTACAGGGTTCTGTCCTGGGACCTCTCCTGTTTGGTATCTACTTCTCTGAAGTACAGGCTAACACAGAAGGCCTCTGGCTGACAAAGTTCGCAGATGACTGCAAACTAGGAGCCATAGTCAAGTCCCCAAATGATGTGGACATCCTACAGAAGGGCCTCACTGAGACAGATGCCTGGTGTCAGAGCCATGGCCTCAAGCTCAATGCCAAAAAGTGCAGTGTCATCCCCTTTGGTAAAAACTCTGTACCCATGAACTACCACACAGGCAGCAATCTACTTAACACTGAATGCGTGATAAAAGACCTTGGGACCCAGGTGGATAGTAGTCTCTCCTTTGATAGTCACATCGCAACAGTAGTCAGGAAGTCCTTCTACGTGGCACATCTCATCATAAAAGGGTTCTCATCCAGGAAAAAGAGGTCATTGTTCCCCTCTACTCATCACTCATTAGACCCATTATAGAGTACAATGCCCCTTTTGCAATGTACCTCACAAGACATCTGCAGCAGCTGGAAAGGCCACAGAAGTACCTCACAAAGAGGATTACTGGCCTCAAACAAATACACTGACTGCCTCAAAAAACTCCAGCTTTACTCCGTTGGATATCGCCTACTCCGAGGTGATCTCTGCCTAACATATAAAGCTATGTCAAACCCAGAGCTGTTGGACATGCTACACCTAAAGAAATCCCAATCCCTCCAAGTTACACGCTCTAGGGACCGAGACCTTGTCACCATAATAAACAGGACACGCTGGAGGGATAGATTCCTGTCCCAGAGACTTCCTATACTCTGGAACAAGCTACCCATCTATGTCAAGCAAAGTTCTTCATTAGCACTCTTCAAGAAAAATCTTGATGAGTGGATGGGAAATAGGAAATACACCTTGGAGATCACTTCTGTGTCTCTGCTGGACAGTGGGACAGGAAAATAACTTTCTTGGGTGGCGTAAGCTATGGTACCTTGCTGGCTAGGCTTACATAGGCCCTTGGGCCAATAGCCTAGTACCTACCTATGAACCTATGAGAAAACATTTAATTATAAAAGAGAAAACAAACCATTTCAACAATTTTACACATTGTACAGATAAGATTTTTGTTTTATCAACTATTCCATTTAACACTATATAGACTGATCAAGTACTGCCTTCCCAGAATTTTCACTATTCCTAAACATTATTCCGAACATCTTCTTCCCACAGATTCAATTTCTTTCAATATAGTTGACTCTTCCCCTTTTTTGAAGATTCTGCCTCCAGCTTTTTTAATCTCTTTTATAACATTCAAAAATGCTGTTACCTTTGGTTTTGGTTTTGATTTCCATTTTCTAGCAATTGCTTTTTTGGCAGCCAACAGCATTAAGCTTAGTATGGCCTTATTGTAACTTCCGTAAATTTCATTATTCGTTCCCAATATGTTTGGGTAAAGGCAGGGCCGGCATTATGCATAGGCAAACTAGGCATTCACCTGGGGCACTGTGCTTGTAGTGGCACTCTTTGCCTATTTCTTTCTTCTTTCAAGATTAAGAGTTGAATATCTTTGCCTATTTATTTATTTATGTATTCATTTATTTATTTATTTTTACAGCAATTCGTCGTTGCTTTAAAAAATAAATAAAGTGCCCACACTAAAAGAAAATGCACCTGCAACAAAGTGGACGCTCCAGTTAATGTGATGTGACATTTACATGTTACAAGGTCACGGGAGTAGAGACACAAGCATATGCTTAGACATCTTTTTTCCTGGCATGAATTTGCATTAAACTATCTATATTATGTACAGCAAAAACAAATATCCTAATTTATCCAGTAAATGAACTCATATTCAAAAATTGTGGTGTCTGTGTTTGCAGTCAATCAGCAACTACTGAAACAAGCTTTCCCCTTTAAGCTGCTTTTTAATTTATCGGCAAGTGCACATGCCACTATGATGATGGCATTTGGATTCCATAACCTACCCATTCAACTCTATAGCCTTTTGCTCTTTTGTGTTAGCCTAAACGTGTTACTTCACTCTGTTCCGTGCATTCAGATTGCCCCAATGCACATGGTTTCTACCCTCTACAGCATTTCTCAAGGGAGCATTAAAGCAGATGGGCAATATCTAAATTTCAGATTGATTAACCTTTAACCTTGCTTCTCTTGCCACTTCTCCTTATTTAAAGTGTTGTCTCCAGCTTGTGTCGGTGAACAATGATGTAAGAACTCCCTATGTCAGCTGTGCCTCCTGTATGCCAATCCCAAGATCTTTTGCACTGAGAAGACATAGTTCTCAAGAGTACATCTGCTACACTCCATTGGCTTATAGGACAAAAAAGATGTCATCTATTTTTACATATGTGTGAGGTCACAGGAACAGAGACATGATCTTGCAATTTTCAAATGTAGATGCAAAGGTGCCTGAAGGGAGTTTTCTATCAAGATTTCTTAACATAGATTGAGGAATGCTGTGGTGACTTAAATGGTATTACTCTTTTTGAAACACACTGATAGTGATCATCCACACACCAAGACTGTATTAAGTGAATTTTGACATGGGCTTAGTAATCGTCTAAAGCCAGCCCTGCTCATAGGAGTACTCAGAAGGTTACTGAACTTGTGTTGGGGGCTGGGGATGATGTCATTATTTCTTTAACATTCCTGCCAAAATTCAGAGGTCAATATATCTTTTGTTGGGCTGGGTAGACTGTAGTCATTTTCTTTAACTTTCTTCACAAACGTCAAAGGGATGCATAGAGTGTCACTAAAGCTGCATCGTCTTTGGAAGTAAGAAGGAGGAAACATTATTGTAATCATTTTAATCATTTTTTCATCCTCACAGTCAGACATCTGATGCATATATAGGTGGCTATATTTTGGGGGAGAGTAAGCATGCTGCATATATATATGTCTGACAACATTTTTTTCCAGTTTTGTCTCAGTCTGACACAAAAGGGTACACAGGAGGTGGCTGTCTTTTGGGGGGTAGGGGTTAGGAGGCATACTGTATATAAACATGACGGTAACAGCAGCAGCTTGAAATATCATAGTAGGCATCTGAGTCTTAGTTTTAATCTCAGTTTAACAGAAAGCGACTACCTATTTTGAGGTGTGTGTGTATGGGGGGGGGGGGGGGGTATTATTCCAAAACATGATATATGTATCCTCACAAGCGGTCATTTTCGAAGTCACAATCTCCCCCGCCCCAAGGCTGATTACAACCTCCTGAGGGAAAATATAAACAGCTTCACAGCCCCCTCCCCTTCACCAGGAATTGGCATATATGTCCAAACCTACACCAAAGTACTATATGAGCATTTATGTAGCTGCATGGAATCAGAAATACCTGACAGAACAAAATCATCCTCCTCAAGGAAGAGTAAGCTTGTCTGGTGGACATCTGCAACAAATAAATAAAAGGAAAAAATTGCTGTCCAGAACAAAGAAAGAAAAGGTGACTAATTGGAAGCAATCTCTCCTTAGCCTAAACAAGCAAATAAGAGCACTAGTAAAGTTTTTCTTTTTACTGTCAGCTCTAGACTTTGTCCCGGTTCAACCTTACATATGTATTCTAAACCTAATCCTAGATCTAACCCTGCACATTATACTAAAATCAACTATATCCATAACCCTAATACTAATCAAGACACATAAGCACAGCACACACTAACCATTCCCAAAGCCCCTCCCTAACCCGCACTCCAGCCCTAATCCTAGGAGACCCACACATACATTTGAAATACAAAAACATTTGCTATATCTGAATTTTTGGCATTTGGCATTCTGAAACACCTGCAGTTCTCACCTGTTGGCAGCTTGTGGTTGATCTGCATGCAGAAGGAAACTAATTATATACAACTGCTATGTAAAATAATTAGACAAATACCACAGAGCACCTCAACATAGTCCCTGAAGCAGAGCTTATATATCTCTATATAGCTCCATTACTTCAACTTGCTTTTTCTGCTACTTGCTGCGGCTTGTTCTCTAAAATGTTCAATTGTACCTTTTCTGTTGCATTTGTTACTGCTTGTTTATAGCCTGTTTAAATTGTAATTGTTATTCTAAGCCTTTTAGTTTTGGTTTAAGCACTTGGGCTTTAGGCTTTCCCCTTAGCTCTCCCTGGCCTTTCTCTCTCAGATTCTGACAAATACGGATGGACAATTTTCTACAGTTTCTCCTGCCAGTCTGGTTGATATGAGCATCCTGAGACAGTGTAGCAACTATGTCATGTACATGGACAGCCATCTACTACTACCACCTAGGAACACAATTTGTGAGAGATACAATTACATTAGGAACCTGGAGTCCAAGCTCTCTCCCCCTCAAGCCAGTATATCTGGTACTGAGAAGGTTGTCAACACAATCACCACACCACAAACACCACCTATACCTACACAACACACACCCACATATGTGGATGACCTCAACAAAAACATACTCAAACAAAGGAGACCTCCTAGGCAAAAACCTCTGAGGCAAAAACACACGTGGTCTCCACAGCCCTCCACACCACATACCATGCATAGTTCACACACCTGTGTCTCACCACCACTAAGGCTTAACCATAAATCCAATATATTAGTCATAGGAGACTCCATTGTGAGACAAACAGATGTGCCTCTCACCAAGCTGGATAAGGAGAAAGTCATGGTTAGCTGTTTGTCAGGGGCAAGAATCTGCCATATCACAAAAGCACTCAAGTCTCTCAACAACAGGTACTGTTATGACTCTATCATAGTCCATGTTTGTGTGACTCACTTGACATGTACCTCCTTGGACTATATGAAGAGAGACATGATTGAACTCACTGAATGTGTCCCAAGCAGGTATGTCCCTAGCCTTAAGCAGCATTCTACCATCACACAGAATGATGCCTCAATACAAACAGAAAATGATTGACTTTAACAATTGGCTTTGTTTCTGGTGTCATTCCAGGGGATCCAGTACCTGACAGCCTGGGAAAATATGATCAACAGACCATGATGTTTTGCCAGTGATGGCCTGCATCTGTCTCACTTGGGCTTCAGTCTTCTGGTAAATGCACTTGCCTCCCCATGGGCCTTTTTAGAAAAAATTATGAGGTTAAAACTAACAACAAAATGCAAATTAAAGGTCATGATGCTAAACACTAGGAGTCTAAAATGAAATTGCATTAATTGCAAGCATTCTTAACCCTGGAAAATGCTAACATCTGCGCAGTCACACAAACCTGGTTCAAAGCTGCAGAGAGGACCCCAGCCATATGTGGTTACTCATCCCATCACACATTCAGACCCCAAACTGTGGATAGTAAAGCCAAAGAAGGTGAAGTTTCAATATATATTAAAGACATACACACCTCCAGGCTGGTCAAACAGTATGATGGACAGGAGACACTCCAGGTGCAGTTAAGCATTGACAAGACCCCTATACAAATCATAGCTACCTACTGGCCCACAAGCCTGACTCAGGATGCCCAATTTGTCTATCTAGACCTCTTAGAATCTATCAAGATTCAACCCTTTACCCTGATCATGGGTGATTTAACTACCCAAACATAGAAAGGAAGAACTACTCATGCCAGAGATTCATCGATTTTGTCAGTGCAAATGCTTTGGAACAACTAGTCAATACCTTCACAAGAGGTGATAATATCTTGGACTTGGTATTAACTAACATGAGTAACTACTGCATCATCCCTGCAGTATCATCCTCCCATGTAAGATCTGACCATAAAGTAGTCACGTTCGAAGTCACCATCTCCCCTGAATCCCATCTAGCTAGGGTCAAACAAAACAACTTCTCCAAAGCTGATTACAGCCTCCTGAGGAATGGTATAAACAGCTTCACAGCCCCTCACCCTCTCTAGGAACTGGCACCAGTATCCAAAACTATACCAAATTACTATACGAACATTTATACAAATGCATGGACTCAGGAATACCTGACAGAACTAAATCATCCTCTGCAAGGAAAAGTAAATCTGTCTGGTGGACATCTGAAATAAATAAATTCTATAACAAATGAAAAAAATTGCTGTCCAGGACTAAGCAGGAGCAGGTGTCCAGTTGGAAGCAATCTCTCCTTAGCCTAAACAAGCAAATAAGAGCACTAGTAAAATCCTCCAAAGCAAACTTCATGTCCAAATTGGCCACATCTACTAGAGACAATCATAAGGCCTTCTTCACAAATGTCCATAATCTCAAAGGTAGTACCCAGATCTGTTCAAAACTGATGGTCAAGAACACCACATATACAAATGCCGTAGATACAGCAAACTTGCTGGCTGACAGATTCAGTAAAAATTTCACCCCTCTGTCCCCCCATCACTAAATCAGGACATTCCCAGTATCTGCCCCCTTTCCCTTATATCTAGGGATCAAGTCATCACTGCTCTCTCAAAGGCAAAAAATACAGCCTCCATGGGACCCAATAACATCCCAGGCTGCATCCCACATGAACTCAGGCAGGAACTTGCAGCACCATTAGATGCCTATTCAACCAAAGCCTGAGTACCAGCTTTGTCTCAGCTGAGTGGAGGACAGCCACTGTCATCCCTTTACACAAAGGTGGAGTATCCACTGATCCAGGAAATTATAGACCCATCAGCCTAACTAGCCTAATCTGCAATGCCATGGAACAGATTATCATGGACCACATTAACAAGGACATTGGCAACCTTCAAACACTTGATCCCACACAGTTTGGTTTCATCAAAAGGTGGTCATGTCTGTTAAATTTGGTTGACTTTTTTGAGACAGTTACAAAAGCCATGGATGTGGAGAAGACAGTGCACAGCACCTACTTTGACCTGGCCAAAGCCTTTGAAACTGTTCCCCACTTGGGCATAATAGATAAACTCTCTCAACTAGGCATCAATCTGTATGTTACCAGATGGGTAGCTAACTGTCTCAATGATAAAACCCACTTAGTCAAAATAGGAAAAGGCACCTCAAGAAGTAGACCCATATCGAGTAGCATACCCCATGGTTCGGTCTTGGGGCCTCTGTTATTTGGGATATACTTTTCTGAGGTGCAGGCCAGAACCAGTGGACTATGGCTGACCAAGTTTGCAGATGACTGCAAGCTGGGCGCTGTCATTAATTCCCCTAGTGATGTGGACATCCTCCAAGATGGTCTCACCCAAACAAAATGACTGGTGCCAGAAACATGGCCTCAAGCTGAATATAAAAAATTGCATCATCATCCCCTTTGGAGAGAGTGATGTCCCCTCAAATTACCACATTAATAGCAATGTCTTAAGCATGCAATCAGTCGTGAGGGATTTGGGCACCCAGACTGATAGCAACCTGACTTTTGATCACCATATTGCTTCCATTATATGGAAAGCTTTCTACATGGCTCGCCTCATAAGTAAGGGTATCTCATCCAGGAACAAGGAAGTCATAACATTCCTGTATTCTTCCCGTATAAGGCCTATTATACAGTACAATGCCCCATTTAACATGTGCCTTGCAAAGCACATGCAGCAGCTGGAGAGACCACAGACGTTCCTCACCAGGAGAATCCAGGGCCTCAAAAATCTACCATACACGGATAGGCTAAAAGCCCTATCCCTCTACTCAGTTTCATACAGACTCCTCAGAGGTGACCTCTGTCTGGCATATAAAGCAATCTTGGACCTCGCCTTGATGGGACTGCTGCATATCGGCAAGTCAAGCTCCACTAGAATAACTCTCACGCACGGCCTCAACCTGGTCTGTGACATTAAGAGGACTTGGCAGGAAAAATTTGTGTCCCAGAGACTCCCCCATTTGTGGAACTGACTTCCTCTCCATGTCAAGCAGAGTACCTCTTTACCCCTTTTTAAGCACAACCTGGATAACTGGATGGGAAATAGAAAATACATCCCTGGGATTCCACCCGCATCCCTGCTGAACAGGGACATCGGGTGCTGATTTGTCTAAACATAGACTAAGAAAGCACCAAAACGCTCAAATAAGACCAACAACCTCCAAGGAGCAAGGTAGATGGAACAGATTACGCCAAAGCTGCTTCCACAACCAGTTTATTGCACAAACACGAAAAACAAACTCCACATAAACACTTTTAGAACACACTGCGTTTTCGTCCACATTCACTGTTGGACTTCATCAGATATAACACATTTCATTAATTAAAATACTTAAATACATTTTTAAAAAAATGAATCCACCTATAATTTAAAAGTGCATCTTAGAACATTAAATCAGGCTAGCCTCTACTCATTAATATTTAATTATTTCTATTAAGTTCTTTAAAAAAACACCAAAAACAAAATTAACTATATTAAATGAATTAAAATTACTTATTCCTTATGAATTATATATATATATTGTATACTAATATGTACTACCATTTAAATTGATTAATTAAATAAATAAATAATGCTTAAAATTACATTGTATAAAATGAATACATCATTAGTTAATCCCTATACATGTGCATTGGAGATATGTTACAATGTCACCCTCTAGTGTTCAAACTAATTCATTACACTTTTCCAGCTTTTAGTTTTAATACTGGGGTTAGTGAAATGTGTTCATTTAAACCAGGGCTTTTTGTGGCTTCTAACTTAATTTGCCACCATAATTCCCTATACTCAAGCCATTCTTCCCATAGTCCTCCTCTTATTTCCTTTTTTACTTGCTCTATTATAAAAAATGAAAAATTTGAACCTACACATTCTCTTGTATGCTTATATAAAGCATTTGTTTCCTTTTGTTTTGATATATCGTATGTATGTTCGTAAATTCTTCTCCTCAGGACTCTTTCCGTTTTCCCTATATAAAAAGAACTGCATTTTCCACATAAAGCTATGTATACCAGACCCTGTGTGCCACAGTTATAATGTCCTTTATTTTTAATTATTACTCCCCTGCTACTCAAATACACCTCACTCTTGTTCACTATATATTCACATTGTTTACAATGGCCACATCTATATGTTCCATTGTTCCTAAACCCCCCATTGTGCTATAACCACTGAAATTATTCCCTATATTATTAGACTCTAATAATTGTTTCATATTCAATGAATTCCTGTATACCACCTTTGGAACAATATTTTTGATGTTATTAATGTCTGAGTATGATGAGAAATTATTCCATTCCTTAATAAATAATTTTCTTATTTTGGAATTCGAAGTATTGTATTCCACAATCATAGCCTGTTCAAAACTACCGTCCTTTTCACTATTATTTGTATTAATAGTTATCTCCAGCATAATTTCACCACTTCCTTTAATAGGTTTAAATTTTGTAGCTCTCCCAATTTCCACCTCCTTTCTAATATTCTCTATAAATTCTGTGGGGTATCCTCTTTCTTGGAACATTTTTTCCAAAATGTTACATTCAATATTAAAATCCTCATTTAAACTAGTCATGCGACAACCCCTCACAAATTGTCCTTTTACTATATTCTTCTTGCAATGTGAGGGGTGTGCACTAGTAAAATGTAAGAAAGAGTTACAAAAAGTTTTTTTCCTAAAAATTTTAGATTCAAAAGCATTATTATATTTATAAATCTCAACATCCAAATATTTTAACGAATCAAAAGAGGTGGTGTAAGTAAATTTCAAGAAGTTGGTAGTTTTGTTTATATAGTCAAAAAACTCTTCAAATTTATCTAAACCTCCAGTCCAAAAAATGACTATATCATCTAGGAAACTACGGTATAATGTCCAGTATTTACTAAATTTAGAATACAGTATATACTTTTCTTCCCATTTTGCCAGTACAAGGTTTGCAAATATGGGTGCACACGCTGCACCCATAGCAACCCCTTGTATTTGTTGATAATATTCTTCATTGAACATCAAAAAATTATATTTCAACACCATATCTACTAAACTCGTAACGGTTATTTTGTCTACTTGAGTCAGTTTTTTATCTTCATAAATTACTTCCTCAAACATACTTAAACCCTCTCTATAGGGTATACAAGAAAAGAGATCTATAATATCTATAGTTACGAACATTAATTCTTCCCTATATAGTTCAGGGGTAATGTTTCTTAGAAGATCCCAAGAATCTTTTAATATATATTTATTATTGGCACATATATGTTTTACTTTTAAATCAACATATTTGGCCAAAGGGATTGTTTTCAAACCTTCAGAGGAAACTATTGGCCTAAATGGGGGGTCCTCTATACTTTTATGAACCTTGGGTATACCAAAGATAATTGGTATCCTTGGTTTCCCCACTTGTAAATATTCATATGTTTTTTTGCCAATTGTTCCTTCAAGTAACATATCTTTCAAATTTAAATCTATTTTGTGGTACGCCACATTCACTTCATTTATTGAAACACAGGTATACTTTGTTTCATCTCTCAAAATGCAGTTCATCTTACCCTCATACATAATATTGTCCATTATAACAATACATCCATTGGTCAAGATTTTTTTGGTGAGGAACTTTTGTGGCCTCCAGCTGCTGCAAGCTGATGAGTTTTTCAATGATACCCGAGTGGGGTATTGTATCGAAGGCCTCCCTTATCCGGTTTCATGATTCTAATATCAGAATTATTCTTTAACATATTCAAAATCTGATATTCTTCATTAGTAAGATTAGTTTTATGAAAACCTTGATTATAAACTTTTCTAATTTCCTTCTCCAGAACCATCTCCAGGTTCTTTATCTGCGGATGTAGGGGGGATTAAATGTAGAATGACGGACCAGAACTGAGTCCTGAGGAGTAGAATTACTATTCATTATAGTCTTTAAGTTTATTTTTCTCATACATACTTTCATATCAATAATGGTTTTGACTATATCCCCTTTATTAAAGGGAATAAACTTCAATCCCTTACTTAATAGGTCAAAATGTTCATAAATAATGGGAATAGCACTATAGTTATATATAGAAAATTCATTATAGGTGTGTTTTGGACCAATCCTTTTTATATAGGGAAAACAGAAAGAGTCCTGAGGAGAAGAATTTACGAACATACATACGATATATCAAAACAAAAGGAAACAAATGCTTTATATAAGCATACAAGAGAATGTGTAGGTTCAAAATTTTCATTTTTTATAATAGAGCAAGTAAAAAAGGAAATAAGAGGAGGACTATGGGAAGAATGGCTTGAGTATAGGGAATTATGGTGGCAAATTAAGTTAGAAGCCACAAAAAGCCCTGGTTTAAATGAACACATTTCACTAACCCCAGTATTAAAACTAAAATCTGGAGAAGTGTAATGAATTAGTTTGAACACTAGAGGGTGACATTGTAACATATCTCCAATGCACATGTATAGGAATTAACTAATGATGTATTCATTTTATACAATGTAATTTTAAGCATTATTTATTTATTTAATTAATCAATTTAAATGGTAGTACATATTAGTATACAATATATATATATATATATATATATATATATAATTCATAAGGAATAAGTAATTTTAATTCATTTAATATAGTTAATTTTGTTTTTGGTGTTTTTTTAAAGAACTTAATAGAAATAATTAAATATTAATGAGTAGAGGCTAGCCTGATTTGATGTTCTAAGATGCACTTTTAAATTATAGGTGGATTAATTTTTTAAAAATGTATTTAAGTATTTTAATTAATGAAATGTGTTATATCTGATGAAGTCCAACAGTGAATGTGGACGAAAACGCATTGTGTTCTAAAAGCATTTATGTGGAGTTTGTTTTTCGTGTTTGTGCAATAAACTGGTTGTGGAAGCAGCTTTGGCGTAATCCGTTCCATCTACCTTGCTCCTTGGAGGTTGTTTGTCTAAACATAGGCTAAGCTCTTGACTAGGTGTCAAAAGATTTTGTACTCTTAACATATATTGGAAGAATCACGCAGATAAAAATAAGCAAAAAGGTTTATTTTACATGCATGGAGACATGCTACAAAGTACATGGTATGTCATCAGTCTAATTTCTGTACAATTCACATGGGTTTTTATACCCTTCTCTGCACATACACAGTAGCTGGTTACTAGACAAGGAATTTCAGTCAAGGCTATAAATTCACATACTGGAGCCTTAGATGGTCAGAGGTCAGTCACAAGATAAGCTTGTGCCTGGACCAAGGTAACATCTGTGCATTCCTCTTTGGTCAGCAAATTCTTTACAAGAAAAACAGCTTATTTTAACTTGCTTCTTTGCATGCAATGCAATTTCACATTTTAACCCTTACTATACATGATACAAAGATGTTGAACACAAAGATTCTTACTACATTTCCCCCCTTACAACACTTTGTATCATAAGTAATACATTTTATTCATACAGTTTTTCGCATGACTCGTGTTCTGTATATTCAGAATAATAAGCTTTAGTTGCATTGGCAGACAATACACTTGATATTATCATTCGGATGCAAGGAATGCAACAACAACCCAACAGTAGGAATATAATGGCACCAACACATATAGCAATTAAGACATTCATAAGTACTGTTCCCCAATTTCCAAACCAATTTTGGAAAAAGTCAGTTAATGGATTCTGTCCTGGTTTTGTAAGTTCAGAAACTTGTTGTTGGATCTCCAGATGGCTGTTAATGTCATATTCGTTGTCTGTAATGAATGGACAACACTCGCAAGTACCTCCTTTCGCTGCTAGGGTGAAGTCAAGCGCCATACGATTCTGCAATACTACAGTCCTCATTGCAGTTAACTCATCCATCACCAATTCTAGCGCAGAAAAAGTTGCATTGCTCAGGGTTTTTAACAGTTTTCTGAGCTCCCAAATGGATTTTACTGTCCCATATGCTGGAAGAATACCAGCCCAGGAAATAACATCATCGCCCAAGTCCATGTGTGATAGCCCCTTGCTGCTACTATAGGCCAAATCGTGTTGATAGATCCAGGATGCATCAACGTTACCTACGGGATTAACAGGTTTATTAACAGCACGTACATTTCGTATTTTACCTTGGGGAAGAGAAAATGTATGTCTTATAGCTGGTGCTAAATAACCCAAAAAGCAACTGCCTGACCAATTTCTCGGTAACCATTTGTATGCTTTTCTACCACAGATAAAATAACAATTATTTACTTTAAGTGTAATATTGACTGGAACAGAGTGATTTCCTTTGTCTTGCAGCCCTTTAAACAAAAGATCATACACAGATAACATTTTTTCAAAGAAACTTGTGCCATTAATAAGCCTTGTACTATTAACAAGCACTCTTATAGGCTTGAAACTCGTTGCACAGTGCCCATCTATTGTACAGTCATGAATTATTGTTACATTACACTGACTCCATCCAACCTTAATCTTGCCAAATCTTTGAAAACATACAGTTCCATTCTGGCGACAAATGAGGGGTAATGCTATTTTGTCCTTTAAGGCTACATTTGAAGTTTCAAATAGTAAATTAGTCCATGTATCATTTGCCCACAAAGGGACTGTACCTAACATTAGACCACCATGTACAGTAGGGATAGCCATGCATATCCAACAATTTGAAACATTAAAAGATAGAGCATATGCATTATCTCTCTTTACTTGGCTAGTCTTGTTTGAAAATAAAAACAACCAAAACAGAAAAGTAACAATCACACTTATTAACAACAAAATTATTTTGGAATGCTTTTGTGGGAAGGGCTGCTCCCTTCCAGTATTTCTCTGCATTGCTACGATAGTCAGATATTCATACAAAACAAAACTACTACCAATCAGTGTTCCTCAGGGGAACTCAAGTTTTGTCCAGTTCAAACTATTTTACCAGTTTACAATGTGTTAAATGGATCCACGATGTTCGTTCTTTTATTCGGACTGCTGTGGGTGTTGCAATCCCCACTTGGGGGAGACCCAGGTTTTCATCTTGACAATTTTAACCCAAACCCAGTTCCCGGGTTTCACTTCCAGGATCCTGTTGTTCTTCTAATCTGAAAAGCAATCATTCGTTAAAGAAGTGTTAGTTCTGGTCAGCAATTTCCTCATGTAATCTGCTATCTCTTCAACCCCCTCACGTTCCGCAGGCAAAAGATTTTGCCACTGCGGGACGTAATAAGGTCTCCATATAATAGTTCAAATGGTGTGACCCCTTTTGAGGTGGGAGTGGTATGCATGGACAGGAGTGCCAGAGGTAAGCAGTTTATCCAAGACTGATGTGTCTCGGCCATGAGTTTATGTAACTTGCCTTTGAGAATGCCATTATGACATTCAACCAACCCTGCTGACTGTGGGTGGTAGGCACAATGATGTTTTAACTCGATTTGAAAAAACGGCGGCCAGCTTTTGAATAACTTGGTTTACGAAATGTGTGCCATTATCAGAATAGATGCATGTGGGTAGCCCAAAATGAGGGATAATGTTATTTGTAAGGGCCTTGGCTACCGACAGTGCATCTGGGTGTGTTACCGGAAAAGCTTCAACCCATTTTGTAAAAGCGTCAGTAATGACTAACACAAATCGCTTCTGTTAAACAGGAGTTAGTTCAATAAAATTCATGCAGATTGTGTGAAATGGATACGGAGGCAGCGGAAAAGCTGCTGGGGTGATCCACACCCCACCACCATGGTATCGTGCACAAAGCAGGCACTATAAACAAAATTGTTTAACGTATGCTATAAAGCCCTTGGCCCAGAAAATTTGCTGGATCATTTGAACCATAGCAGCAGGGCCCAGATGAGATGGGCCATGCGTCACTAATGAGGCATACCTAAAAAGGTTTGTTGGCAAGACATACTTATCATTTAGACCTACAAAAACTCCCTGCTTTTGAATAGCCCCATATTTAACCCATCGCTGTTTTTCCTGAACTGTACTAAGTTCCTGCATTACCTGTAAAGTTTGTAGATCAAATTTATCTGTAGGGTGAAGTTCCTTCTGTGTGGTCTCAAGTGCAAAAGTAGAGGTTAAGGCTGCACTTTTTGCAGCTTTGTTAGTCAGTGCATTTCCAAGTAGTACTGGATCCTTGGCATTCATGTGCACTGCGCACTTGCAGATGGCCAGTCCCCGTGGCAGTTGGACAGCTTGTAAGAGGCTAAGGATTAAATCCTTGTGGGTTATTTCCTTTCCTGAGGCCGTAACCATTCCCCTATTTTTCCATTGCTGTGCAAAGACATGGACCGTGGAAAAAGCATACTGACTACCTGTGTAGATAGTAACTGCCTTATCCTTGGAAATGGTGCATGCTCTGGACAAAGCAATCAATCTGGCCGCTTGTGCGGACAGGTTCCTGGGGAGGGGTCTTGCCTCTAGTACTGTAGTCTCAGTTGTGACTGCATAACCCAGTTGTGTAATGCCTGCCTCATTTTTACATGCTGACCCATCTACAAACAGGGTCCAATCTGAATTTGCCAAAGGTTGGTCCTTAAGGTCTGGTCTTGGTAAGACATTAGAGTGTATTAAATTTAAACACACGTGAGGGGCACCATCGTCAGCTGTAGGTAACAGCGTGGCTGGATTAAGAGTGGTGCATTGCTCAATGGTCATGTGTGGTTGTGATAGTAACGTTGTCATGCAGGATAAGTGTCTGCTAGGAGAGAGAAAGGTAACTTTATCCTGTAGTAGTATTACCGCGACAGAGTGCGGTACTCATAAGGTAAGGTCATGAAACAAAACTAGGGTCGCAGACGCTTGCACAGCCTGTGCGGCTGTGACTACTGCCTGTACACAGTGTGGCAATGATCGTGCCACTGCGTCCAATTTACTAGAATAAAAAGCTAATGGTCTCAACTTATTTCCATAGGTTTGCAACTGAACTGATGTCATAAAGCCCTGCTTACAATCTACTGTCTGAACAAAGGGTTTTGTATAGTCAGGGAAGCTAAGTGTTGCAGATCCTGCTATCAATTGCTTTACCCTAGTAAATGCCTGTATTGCCTTATCCGTCCATTGCAGCTCGTCTTGTGCTGCCATGGGAAGTGCGAAAATAAGTTCCGAACGTGGACTTACTTCCTCTGCATAGTTGGGAATCCAACTACGACAAAAATTTGTTATTTCTAAAAATGACATCATTTCTTTTTTTGTGCTGGGCATTGGTGCCTGTAAAATGGCTTTTTTTTTACAGTTATCTAGTTGTCTACCAACAATTGAAATGGTATAGCCTAGATACCGTACTTCAGTTTTACAAAATTGTAATTTAGATTTATTTACCTTATGTCCCTCTTTCGCCAAAAAATGCAATAACCGAATAGTTTCGGACTCATAGACAGCCTCCGTGGGTGCAGCCAGTAAGATGTCGTCCACGTACAATAGTAGATGACAGCCATGCTCTGGTTGAAACTGTGCCAGGTTTGTTGACATTTCTTGCGAAAAGATTGTAGGGCTTTCACAATATCCCTGTGGCAGTCGTGTGTATGTGTACCGCTTGCTCATAAACGTAAAGGCGAACCAAAACCTACTATCTTCCTGTAGGGGAATAGAAAAGAATGCATTACTAATGTCAATAACAGAAAAATACTTATCCGTGGGAAGGATATCATTTAACAAAACAGATGGATCTGGGACCACAGGAGCCCTTGGCACTACAGCAGCATTTACAGCCTGCAGATCCTGTACCATTCTCCATGTCCCGTCCGGTTTCCTTACTGGGAACAAGGGTGTGTTACACGGTGAATCTGTACATGGAATTAAAACCCCAGCTCTCAGTAGAGCCGTGATCACTGTAAAAATGCCTTCTTCTGCCTTTTTACTTAATGGATACTGATGCTTATGAGGTCTAAAATCGGATTTTGGAGTTATTTTAACCTGTCCTGCTGTTTTCATTAGCCCAATGTCGTGCTGTCCTAGGGACCATAAGGATTTTGGTACTGACTGTAGTTTCAATTCTTTTTGTGGGGTCAGAAAGCATAGTCAGGATGGCATGCCTCCTGTCGGTGTTAACCGATCTTCTTGAAGATGTACCGTTGGTCTGACCTGGGTCACCCAATTTAACTTCTGTACCTGAACCCCCTTACCTGCCAGCTGTTCCGTGTCATCTTTGACCAATCGGTAACCTTTTCCCCAACTATATACCATGCCGTTTGTTTTTCCCTAGTCACAGATACATGTGGGATTGAGGCAT